>NC_134459.1:18035961-18337115 GCF_047948215.1 Lycorma delicatula
GTAACAATTTTAACACACACAGACACGTACGTGCACAAGCACACTTCCACTCCCATAAAAGTACAAAAAAAAACAAAAAAACTGAAGGTAGTTGTCTGGTAACTGGAGAGTACATTATATATAACGACTCCAACGTAGCGTAGCAAAGACGGAGCCGTATTGATTGTGGAAAGCATTAGGTACCCCCTTCCACGTGGTACTTTCCTCCACAATCCCCCCCGCAAAACAGTCCGCGCCACGCCGGCTGCCCCATCCTCGTACCTACTCATACCAGAAAATGTCTAACCTCCATCCAATATTCCACCAGTCACAACCTACCTCACCAGTCTACCGACGTACAGTACCACGAAACATACACACACACATTTGCATATACATATTCACAAATTTCACAGAGGATATATGTATTCGTTCAGTGCACGCTTCGTACCGACTTCATTATCAACACATTTACCTCACTACAGTAATTTCAACTTAACCTAATTAAAATCATTAACATGTAATCAACAGATTTTGATAACAGAAATTAAAATTAATTAATTAAAAATTTCGATTTACTTTTATTAATTAATATTAGGTGAATTTAGTGTAAAATGAAATAATTATTAAAATTCTGTAATTAAATCAAAGTTTAATAGGGGCTAACAAGTACAGATTGTGAGAGCTACGGTTGTCTATAGTCAATGAATAAATTTAGTAATAAGCCAAAAATAAAATTTAAAAAAATTTCTATTTAATAATAGTTTGAGGAAGTACATCGGATACGATTCTGTTTTTAATCCTAAATTCAACTAAAAGCTCCTTCAACCTTATTAAGACTAAAGGAAAATTAATTTTTGTTCGGTTTTATTTTAAAATGAAAGAAAATATTATTTATTTAATTTTTTTATTTTAATTTTATTTTAATAAAAAAAGAAAGAATAAAATATTGGCGCTAAACTGTAAAGTCGGTATGTCATTTTCTAATATGAATGTCTAGCCTTTTACTTTCCCGTTTGGATAACGTTATAGCTCTAGAAGGGAATGTATTATAATCAGTCCAATTTCGGCATATGAGGTTTTCACCGGATATTGGTCTTTTGACACTTAAGGAACACAAAAACCGAATGGAAATATTCCAGATGTTGTGTGTGTGTGTGTAATTATCTTACACCTCAAAAACTTATTGCACCGATTTTGACCAAACTTGGTCAGATTACTTATATATGGAACATTGATACCAATAAAAGTTCAACTTAAAAGGTCAAGGCGTTGAAGCTGTAGAGCAAGGTCACTCTCAGTTCCTTTCTGAGATCTCTCAGGAAAGGACTCTCAAGATCTCAGTACTTTTTTTTTAATTTGTATAACCTCCGGGGACCACCATTAGGTAGAGGATAAGATAAATGATTGATTTGTAGAGTGTGTGAAAATTCCATGCCTGACTGGGATTCGTACCCGGGACCTCCGGATGAAAGGCTTAGACGCAACCACTCGCTCCACGGAGGCCGGCACTCTCAGTACCTGGAGATTTCGTCCGATTAAGGTCATATTTTTCTTAGAACATTTGTTAACAAATAAAAAATAACAATATTTGCAAAAAGAGTTTTTTGGAAAATCGCACTCCCACCCCAAAAAATGCTGTTGTAATCATTTGTTATGTTGCGACGTCACAAATGAGCGGTAGAATTAAATAAATGAATAATATTTAAAGTAACTTGGTCTGGCTAAGTCTCGAACTCGATCACCCGGTTGACTCGGTACTTAGTCCGTTAAGCCTCGCGGCTGCACCAGTCTGCCGACCGTACAAGCGAAATTTGTTCTATGTAAATTGTGAAATTACATTTGTTTGCCGACTGTCGCCGACAGTACCTTATATATAAGGTACTAGTGCCGACTGTCGCCACTAGTACCGTCACACCCGCGGGAATTAAATACGGTATGCGCGCGTGCTTCAGTTAGAGTCATTAAATTGATAATCGAAAAAATATTATATTTAAATAAAATGAAAAATATTTTAAATTAAGTTGTGTGTATAAGCTGTGTATCAGAAACAACTGAGTTGTCAGCTTTTTTACTTTGATATTATTCAATCTTGGTTCACGATTTTTTCAATCCTTCTCTGTTATTTTGAACTAAGTTTGTTGTTTTTCTGAATTAAATAACTTTTCAAAGAAATTCTTTTCTATATGTTGTCAATAGTTTACTACTATTGAATTCAGTTATATCTTGAATAAAATTTATTTCTTTAAGATAAATTGTTTTTAATAATTATCCATAGTTAAGCTGACGCTTATAGACTGTTATATAAATACATGTATATAAAATAAAAGAAAAAATAAATTATTTAGTATATACGAACTTGTATTGATATGTAACAGAGATGTATGTCTATATCTGAGATGACGGATTAGTAATTAAACGCATTTTGTTTTATCATTTGAATTGAAAAGAAGCGCTGATTGACAAATTTAAAGAGGTCAACATGTGTAACCATTTAAAATCCAAATGAAAACAAAAACAGTGGATATATGAATTAACTATATATAATCACTAAAACACCATAAAAAAAATTTGCGGACTGTCAAAAAGCCATAAAAAGAAGTCAAAAATATTATTCTACTTTGAGCTCATTTTAAAATATATACAAGAATAAATACTTCGAGTTTTGAAAAAAAAATTTCAAAATTTCTGAATTTCTATAAAAATAGTTACTTCTAAAGTTATATACATATAACAGGAGTAATATGATGTCAGTACTCTGCAGAAATGCCAAGGCATCTATGCGCAGTCTGGCGTGTAAGTGCAGATGTACCGGTAAATGTGTAGTCTTGAACAGATTCAGGCCGACCACTCCTGAGACGTTGGTTAATTGAAGCTCAACCATTAAAGAACACCGGTATCACAGTCCGGCATTCAAATCCATATAAAAACAACTGTTTTTCCAAGGACTCGAACCGTAGAACTCTCGACTTGGAAAATCAGCTGATTTTGCGATGACGAGTTTAACCACTGGAATTTAATTATTAATATTGATGTGAAGTGCATTGCTAAAATGATATTAAAGAATAATAGTCAAGCAAGGGATACGTCTAAATTCACGAATGATTTAACCATTGTAGTATACATATTCTTCCTTGTACGAAGTAAAGGAAATATTGTGATCGCGAAAAATTTCGGTTTTCAGATTTCAATGGAAATATCCATTTTGATCATCCCCGAATCCATTTTAACTAGTTTCGGCGTGACGTCTCTAAGTAAGTATCTATGTATGTATGTATTTCTCATACCTCAAAAACAATTAGCCTTAGGATGTTGAAATTCTGGATGTAGGACTCTTATAACATCTAGTTGTGCAACTCTCATTTTGACTGCAATCGACTGGACAAAAAAGCCCAAAAGTAAAAAAAATTGGATTTTGGACTTTCTTAACTGGAGTAATAAGCCCTGATTGATAGCTTTTCAACGATATATCATAAGTGGTATTTATTTTCATTGGTTCCAGAGTTATAGATAAATAAAATTTTAATTAATGAAATATTTGGATCTTACAAGGGGAAGGCACATCGGTTCGAATCAGAAATTCATCTCTTTTTCTGTTTTAACTTTTTTTTTTAATTTAAATATATTGAATTACTAATAATTATTATTAACCTCTTACTGTAAAAAAAAAAATATAATGAATAATAATTCAACAATAATAAAAAAAAAAGAAAGAAAAGAAATCATAAGTTTTTAATGAAATAAAATTTTACGTGCTTTTCATTTAAAAAAAAATGTTTATATGTAATTTAATAGGCGTACAAGGAAGTCATGTGTTGTCCACATTAGATTTTTTATAAAATAAGCTCACCTAGAATTTTATATAATTTTTCACCAATCCCCACAAACCTCAATACTCAATCAACCATCAATTTAGAATTAAATACACTAAATTAAACTGTACCTTTAATATTCAATCTAAAATAATTTCAGAATATTTTGTAATTAATTTTTCTTTGTTTCTATTCGATCACACACACACACACACACACACACACACACACACACACACACACACACACACACACACACACACACACACACACACACACACACACACACACACACACACACACACACACACACACACACACACACACACACACACACACACACACACACACACACACACACACACACACACACAGAGAGAGAGAGAGAGAGAGAGAGAGAGAGAGAGAGAGAGAGAGAGAGAGAGAGAGAGAGAGAGAGAGAGAGAGAGAGAGAGAGAGAGAGAGAGAGAGAGAGAGAGAGAGAGAGAGAGAGAGAGATAGAGAGAGAGAGAGAGTGTGTGTGAGAGAGAGAGAGAGAGTGAGTGAGTGAGAGAGAATGAGAGAGAGAGAGAGTTGGGGTGAGAATTCAGTAAAACGAATAAGAAATAATAATAAGAATGAATAAAAACATTTTATCTTAAAAATACTACTATTAAATCGTTTTCTAACATCAATAATGTTAAATTTTATATCCTAAAAACTTCATCTTTTAAAAATTACTCTTTTTTTCTTGGGATTGATAAGATATATTCAATATTATTATTATTATTATTATTATTTTTTTTTTTTTAATCTAAAATAGGCTTTCCTGCTTTTAACTGAATTAAATTGCTCACTTATACTCGTATTGATTGTTTTAGAAATTGTAACTAAAATGAAATTCACCGTAAAGTAGGTCAAACGAGAATAATTCAATTTTCCTTTAAAAATTATTCAATTTGTAAGTTTACTACATAATTTGGAAATACGCAGTGTATTTAAATTATTAGTTATATTTTTTATTAAAAAAAGTTTATATTTTTAAATAAAAAGCAACAGTTATGCTTATACGATACTAAAATAAATTAATAAATTGAAAATTCTCAAAAGTCGTTTACAAAGAGATAAAAATATAAAATTAACTATTCATTTCGATTATTTAACAATAAATAGAATTAGGAATCATCAAAGGCAAACAAAATAAGCAAATCATATATATATATATATATATATATATATATAAATAAAGGAAAGAAATATAAAAGAATAATTGAGAACTGCCAGAAACGTTAAAAATCCAAACGGAAGTAGGACAAGTGCACGGATTATTGCAAATTTTGTTTAATACAGTATCAAAAAAAGAGATTACAGAATGGAGAAAACATTTGAAGAAAAGAAAATTGAAAAAGTAATGATTTCGTAATTCTAGCAGAAGATTTAAAAAACCAGTCAAAGAACAAATTTTTTAATTTGAATGTTGGACAGCCGTTCTATTTTATCAAATTAAATTTGTAAACCTATTTTATTTTCTTGATTTCCTAAGATTTGGAATTTTTATTTTGCTTTTTTTTTCGGGTGGTAAAATCTTGGTCTTTCATCTGGAGATCCCGGGTTCAAATCCCGGTCAGACATGGCATTTACACAGGCTACAAAACTGTCATTTCATCTTATCCTCTAAAAAAATACCTACCGATAGTGCTGGAGGCTAAAAAAATAAAAAATAAATAAAATTCCATAATTCCATATACTTTTGATTTTGTTCTTCGTTTTATTGTTTTTTGTAATGATTGGGTTTTCCATTTCTTTTGTACGTTTTTTTATTACCTTTCTAATGGCGTTGTTGAATAGTATCGAGAAAAATAAAATGTCTTGCCTTAGATCTGTTTTTTATCTGATTTGATAATTGAACTTGAAGTTTGACTTTTGAAAATGTTTCTATCAATATTTCTTTAATTATATTTATTGTTTTATTAACAATTTAAAATTCTTCAAAGATAGATTCATGGTTGATTGAGTCGTATGATTTTTTCAAGTCAACAAAGATTAATATTAAATCATTATCTTTTCATTTTGTTTTTATTTGTTTCAAGTTTTTTCCCGTGAAATTTTTTCCTGGTCAAAATCCGCTCTGTTATTCGTCCAGTTCATTTTCTATTTTAAGTTGTATTCTATTTAAGAGGGCTTTAAATGATATTTTATACAGAAAGAGTAAAAGAGAAATAACTTCTTTATTGTTATTATTATTATTACGTAATTTTATTATAAAATTGCGATTTAAAATTATGTCTTCTACAAAATACATGAAATGAAAGAAAAACTGATTAATGACGTAAATATTATAAAAAAATTACTTTTGAAGGCCTCCACGGGCAAACCTTTAATGCACAATGACAGTCAAGATACTGCAGAACGAAATGCGACAAATCCAACAAAATTAAGGGAAAAGCTTAATCTTCTGTGATTCTACGTATTAATTATTAAACGATAAACTTTTTTATATAGTTAAAATTCTAAACGAATTAAAAAAAAAACTGGCTAATATGGGTAGATAGATAGATCTAATTTACTACATTATGATTTTACACAATAATTTTTATAAATATAGATAATTATAAAAATTTAATATTTTAGATGGAGCAAGCAATGAATTGTATGTACGTATAATCTTACACTGATCGGCAAGATGGGTGGTCTACCATCCCAACCCAGTTAGTCTGCCCCCAACACAGCTTTATAACTAACAAAAGTTGCTAGTAGCGCGCGTTGTAAAGGAACAATTCAAATCTACTTACATAATATGTTTCCAAAGTTACTTAACTTGAGCATTCAAATATAAATCTTTAAATTAAGAAATTATATTTATTTATTTTCATTAAGTACCATTATAAAAACTTGAAAAAAAAATGTATCAATAAATAATATATTATGTATTGTAATAAAACATGGCAGAGTTAATAAACAACAAAAACATTTATTAGAATGATTTTACAAGCAATTGATATAAATTTACAACTTGTAACTCGATGACCGATGTGTTGATTTGACCACCATCCTACCCTCACCCAGCCATATCGATTAGTTAAGATATCGATAATACTCGTAATTATTAAATTTGAACATCGACATTACACAAGTAAGACTTGTAACTATATACGAGTACAGTCGGGGAGCTGTGAATAGTAATTTTCCTATATTAAAGAGCTCTGAATAGTAATCATCCTATATTAAAGAGCCCTCCGGACTGCATTTTAATATTTTCGTTGAAGGACAAAAGTTTTCTTATCGTTACAAGACCTTTCTTTCTTTCTTTTCCTGTTTAGTCTCCGGTAACTACCGTTTAGATAATTCTAAACGAAGATGAATGAGGATGATATGTATGAGTGTAAATGAAGTGTAGTCTTGTACATTCTCAGTTCGACCATTCCTGAGATGTGTGGTTAATTAAAACCCATCACCAAAGAACACCGGTATCCACGATCTAGTATTCAAATCCGTGTAAAAATAACTGGCTTTACTAGGACTTGAACGCTGGAACTCTCGACTTCCAAATCAGCTGATTTGGAAAGATGCGTTCACCACTAGACCAACCCGGTGGGTCTTGACCACCAGCCTACTCTCACGCAGCTATATCGATTAATTAAGATATCGATAATAATGATTAAAATTGAACATCGACATTACACAAGTAAAAGTTGTAACTATATACGAGTACGTCGGGGAGCGGTGAATAGTAATTTTCCTATATTAAAGAGCCCGTCGGACTGCATTTAAATATTTTCGTTGAAGGAAAAAGTTTTCTTATCAATATAAGACCTAGTGAGAACTTAATTGTTAGACAACCTTAAATGCCTTCTATTTCTAAAACATGAAAAATAAATTTAAACAAATTAAAACTGTTTTAAGTTGGTCACCCTTTATTTTACTTAATTAAATACTGCATAACGATGTTTAGTCCTTTATTTCTATACCTTGTTTTCATTTTTCCTTGTTTTTTTTTGTTTTGTTTTTCTTTTTTTTTTATACCTTGTTTTTTCATTTTTTTAGTTTGATTTATTGTCGTTTTTTTTTAGTTCAATTTATTAATATATTTTGGCAGTCGTGCTTTTTTTTTAATTTTTATAATTGTTTTTATTATTTAATACTTTTTAGTGATCATCAAATATTCATAATCGAATACTTATGGATTAAGGTATTTAACGTACTGACCTAAATAAGGAAACGGTAAAAAAATTTATTTATTTGTTTCTCGTATATCAATCTTAACTTACAGATTTCTCAAGCGATTGAGTTCCTCGAAAGACTTTTTAACGTGCGAATGATACAATTTTCTGGGAACCAAACAAACAACTAATGGCTAAACCCTTCAATTGTCTCACGCGACTCAGTGCTACGTAGGCCTGGCCCATGGCAAAGATGCGAGTGCTCAGATCTAAGATAGCACTATTTACGATTGTCCCTTGTAGTTTATGCACCGTCACAGCCCAGGACAATATTAGTGGCATCATACGTTGTTTCACTTCGCCCTGTCCCTCTAAAACATTAAATTCGACAATAGTGGGCTCGATCCTTAATCCGATGTCGATAGCATTAGCTATAATCGTACTGTCATCAAACTCTACAAAGACCGTTTGGTGAAGCTTACTGGGCTCAAGCTGGTCTCGGGGTAGCGCAGGCCACTAGATTTTTCTGAGTATATCAATTAATTTTTGTTCTGGTTTGGTTCCATGGTAATTTTGTATTATTCTAGCAACACCACGTTTGAATTTTGAATATCGGACGACTGTTTGCAGAGATATTATAAGAACATACCATTGCTCTCCCAAAACAGCGCCCCAAGGGCACCCCCTTTGTTACCAGTTAGTGATGATCGGTCTAGCCTCCCACGAGGTGCTTGCATATCTTGCCACTCTAACCTCACATGCAGTCGTCCCCAAAGGAAATCCGTTATAGTTAAAAAGATTTTTTTTTTTAAATTTAAAACTATTTTTTTTAAAAGTAAATTTAATTCTATTAGTTTTGTAATATTATTCATTAATTTGATTTGAATCATTCAGTTCAATTCATTAAAGTTTGTGCTTCTACCGGCAAATCTCCAGTACTACATTATATTTATATAGCCTATAACTCTCCTGGTAACGTAAGGATTCCAACGCGGGGTAACAGATCTACATCGGCTCAGTCACTGAGCTGCTACGGTGAAAAAACATATACGAGGTGTGTGAAAAAAGTAATGAGATTGATAAAACTGCGAGCGAACTGGCAACGCGGTTTCCCGGTCTGAGATAGACCGATTTGTTCATCCCTTCCACATGCTCAGTACGAATTTCAACACTGTTCAGCCAACACATTATTATTGACAGCGCCATCAGTGAAGTTGTGTTTTTGTTGTATGTTACGAAGATGGAGCATCGGAATTTAGAGCGACGTTGTGCAATCAAGTTTTGTGTTAAACTTGGGTAATCGGCGAGTGTGAACTTTGAAAAGTTGAAACAGGTATATGGGGAACATTGCTTATCAAGAGCACAAGTTTTCCGCTGGCACAAATCATTTTTGGAAGGCCGAGAACACGTTCGAGATCAACACGAGATCAACCTCGCTCAGGGAGACCTTCAACTTCAAAATCTAACGAAAACGTTGAGCGTGTAAGGGTTCTTGTGAGATAGACCGTCCTTTAACAATAAGGATGATGAGCGAACAGTTAAATTTAAACAGTTTCACCGTACATAAAATTTTGACAGACGATTTGGATATGCGAAAGGTTTGTGCGAAATTGGTGCGGAAAAACCTCACAACGGAGCAGAAGGACAATCGATGAAACGTGTGCGTTGATCTTGAGAGGACTGACAATGACAAAGAATTCTTCAATCGTGTGATCACAGGTGATGAATCCTGGATATTTGAGTACGATCCTGAAAAAGAGCGACAAAGCGAAGAGTGGCAAACTCCGTGATATCCTCGACCGAAAAAATGTCGAATGAGCAAATTAAAGATCAAAACCGTGCTGATTTGCTTTTTTGACAGTAGGGGTATCGTGCATAAAGAATTTGTTCCTCCAGGACAAACTGTCAACAACCAAGTGTTTTACGAAGGTGTCCTTGAAAGGCTCAGGAAAAGTGTGATTCGCGTGAGACCAGACACTGCAGACAAGTGGATGATGCTTCATCATGACAATGCCCCGTGTCAAACGGCCATTTGCATCACGGAATTTTTTACTTCAAAACGCATTCCTACGGTTCCTCAACACCCTATTCACCTGATTTGAGTACTTGTGACTTTTTCCTTTTCCCGAAATTGAAACATGTCTTAAAATTACGTCATTTTAAAAATCAGGAGAGCATTCAAAAGACTGTGACCGACCAGTTAAAAGACTTACCACTTGAAGCCTTCCAGTACTGCTACCATGAGTGGGAACAACGACTCCGCCGGTGTATAGCTGCCCAAGGGAACTACTTTGAGGGGAATAATAATGTTGTTTGAAAAAATAAAAACTTTGCTAAGACTGACTTTTTACAGTCTCATTACTTTTCTCACATATCTCGTACCCTATATACATTACACTCCTCTTTTGGCAGTCGTGTAATACGTAAAAAACAAAAAAGAAAACATTAAAAAATAAATACTTATAATAACCTAAATAAAAGATAACAGTGTTCGCTTTTCAATTATGAAAAATATGTGTTTCATCTTTCAAAAAAAATATCATCAAAATTTTACAATTTAAGAAACATTTAAAAATACATATATATTTTTTTGTCTTACCTTTAGGAAGGAATTCGGCTTGAATTAGTTTCGCCTCCATAAGAAGCCTTGGTAAAAGGAGGCAAAGAGCGGCAGTGAGATGTAATAAAGGAGCAGTAGGCCCTGAGTGTCTCCAGAGTGATTTTACGCCACCAACACCTGTACCGGATGGATCAGCAGCACACGTACTCCAACTGCGACCCAATTTAAAGCCATCGTTTGCTAAGTTACCCACTTTAAAAACAGCCGCCGCTAAAAATATAGGCATTAATAAGACGGCTGTACCTACTAATACAACATAAGCATGCAATTCCATACGCGGCGGTGTCTTAGCAGGCCAACCAACTTCCAAATAATCTGAAACAAATATTACAATATAATTTTAAACTAAAAAAAAATGATTAGGGGGTTTTAAATTTTATATAATCAATAAAATCAATAAAATAATTTTCGTTGTGTAATTAAGAATAGTAGTAATTTGAGACCTCAATAGTAACGCCAATAAACGTGTATAAAATCCAAATATCGCGTTATAAGAACGCGCTGTCTTCAATGTGGTGTGGTAAATATAACATTCAGAAAACAAACTCAGGTCATGCTCTCAAAATATTTATGAATACTGAAAAAATGATATAAAGTCAACTTTAAACGCACAATTTTTTTAATTTAAATTAAAAATCTTTCAAACCGGAACTGAGTTAGTTGTGCTCTTTGCCAGTTTTGCTGTTTGTGCCTTTATAATCACTGAAGGAAACGTATTTAATTTTAAGCAAAATGTCCATTTTTTAAGAAACACAGAAAAAAATATTTTATTATCCGAATGAAAGTGAGCTTGACCAAGATTAACAGTCACCCTATTTAAATGTGTCCTTTACTACAGAATTATTTCAGTTAGATGATGTAATTATTAATCATTTTTAGTGTACATAATATTTTTAGAAATCTGCTTTGGATTAAAATGAAAAGCAAAGAAATGGTTTTCTTTAGATCAGCGTTTCTCAACCTGCGGATCGCGATGATATGAAAAGGAGGCAATAAAATTAGCCTACAACTTTACACATAAACAATAATGAAATCATTTTATGAGAAAAATATCATTAATTATAAATATTTTACTTATTAAAAGTACGTAAAGAAAATAAATTAATGAGATGGTTGCGTTTGTTTTTCAGTTAAACATCTCTCAACACGTCGATCTGTGTCAGAAACAAATGTAAGAAAAACAAATTGTTTTCAAGTGATAAAAGACGATTACGATATTTAGTTTTTAGCGCAACTACGAGTATAAACGAAAACCCCTATTCAACGAGGTAAGGTGTGGCGAAAGAGAATAATTTTGTGACTAAATTTCCATATTCACTTCGACGAATGAATTATAGTTATAACGTTTTATCGGCAGACATTCTGATAAACTGGTCTCATGAATCTCAACCGGTAACTTAACAACTGCAACATTTTCACTAAATGGATTCAGTACCCTTCTCTTCGAGAAATCAACGCAATGTGGCTTTCCATTCAATGAAGTAAAACCATAATTTAAATAACTGTCATTGTACAATTTTGTATTTTTACCAATCGATTCACTGGATGTAGATGATTCACTTTGTTTTTTTTTTTCACAAATTTATCCATTTTGCATAATCTAATTGAAAAAAATAAATAAAATAAACAGTTACACCGTTTGACCACACACTAAAAAACCGACACCTCAATTAATTACTATCTTTAATGAAAGCAATTTCATAACGGTATCAAATAGGTATCTAACCTATGTTCATGACGGTATCTAACAGTAGTTTCAGTATAAATTATGCATTAACGCCATCTTGGATCCACCATATTGATCAAACGTTTTTTATAGTAAGTGGACAGGTGATACATGATTTTAATTTAAAATTTTACCAGAAAAACGAACATTTTCTTCTCTTAATTCTTGTAACTAATTTAGAGACGACCAAACACTGTACTTGAATATTGAAATAAGAAGCCAAAATGAGAAATTAAAAAATTACATTCTTAAAAAGTAACTGCTGGTTTCCTACTACTAATTTGTAATACGTTTTTTTTTTAATTTCAAGATTTTTAAATCTGTTTAAATTTTTTCATAATTTATCGAAATTATTTTTTTTTTACTCCGCTTCTATATGGAACGTTCCTTGTTTGTTCCCTTTTCTAGTTTAGTCGGTGAAAGGAATATGAAAGTGGTTTACTTGTTTTTTCAGTAGTGATCAGTAGAAGGCAGAAAGCAAGGGCTCTTTGATCACCAAATCTGTCCAAAAATACGCTGGAAAGGCGAAAGAGAAGGTAATTAGTAAAAAACTGATTATGTATTTGTTTATGTGTACATAGAAATTTAAATTAAGCACCATTGGACTATAGTGTTTTTAAGCGGAGATTTTATTAAGTTATTATCTAATAATACTAAAAAATATTATCTGTACTGACAATTTATTATTTATTCGGTTAAACCGAATACGGTTTTTAAACACAATGTGCTTTAAAATCGTGTACAATATTCTTGAATGTGATAAAGTATAGAATTTGATTATTATCCTGCTTCCAGGTATTCTATTTAATTCATTTTTTCGGTTCTTTTATTTTACAGAAAACTTTAACCATGGCCTTGAAAAGGCCCAAAAAAAGATTTTCTGGAGCAGCACCCCACTAATTTTAGCTAAGAGCCGCCACTGTTCGGGAGGCTAAACAGAAAAAAGGGAGAGTCTTTGGGCTATTAATTCCAACAATCACTGTTTAAAGTTTATTGTTGGATGTAATTCTGAAAGTAATAAGATATAAAAAAAGTTACTACTGGTCATATTACCTCGTTTTATTACTACAGCGACTTTTCGGGTTTTTGCAACTTTGTTTATAAATTGAACACGAACGAGTTAATCGAGAAATGATTTTCGCCGTAGTTTTTCTCGTTAAACTTTACATTAAAATCATATGATATATCCAGCTTCCTCTTAAAAAAAAAATATTCAATGTAATGGATCCAAGATGACGGACAAAAATTGTAAACACCCTATAAAGCAGTATTTTTTAACTATGTAGATCCACAGTTTTTTCTACCTCTTATTGCCCTCAAATTCGAAGTAGGAACTGTTTACATATTTTAATATCACTTTGTATATTTAATAACCTGATTTCTCTTTTTTTCTTTTTTAATTTTCAATATCAGTTACATAGAATAATGAGAGGTTAAAACCAGAAGAATCATAAATTAAACTACCTTGTTTTGTTCTGCTTTGGAAGCTTTTATTATTTTTTCTTCTTTCAAAGAAAAAAAAAACATGTTTGAATCTGATACACAGGAGGGTTATTAGAAACAATACTCGTCAAACCCAGGCTTTCAAAATGACTAATCAATTCACGCTCTGTATTTTAAACGAAAAATCTTTTTAAATAACTTTCATTTCTAAAACACTATTAAAGAGAATAAATGAGGTGCTTTTATATAAAAAAAAATCTTGGGGGAAAAACAATGAAATAGCTTCTACAAACTGTTTAAAGTAATAATAAAGTGAAAATACTATGTACAGTACAAGTAAATGATATTCTACACTTAACTCACACACGTGAACTAAAAGTTACGCAGCCCATATCGAAAAAAAAAAACATTTGGAAACCAATACATAAAAATACTTAAATAAATTTTAAAGAATAAACAGTAATTTTATTAAAATAAATATTTGAAATGTCCTTTATTTGTAGTTATACAGGCAACATATTTTTCTTCATGTTAGCAAACTTTTTTAATGAATGCAGAGAAGATATGTCGTGTTTCAACATCAATGTTCCGTTTGAATCTATCAACTGTGCAAGGATTATTCCTGAATTTTTTTTTTTAAATAACTCTAAATAAAAAATCTCTATGGGAAATAAATCTGGTGACCTTCACAGGAAATGACCATCATTTCAAAAAACTCACGTAGCAACATTATTACATCACACGCTGTGTGGGCTGTTTCACCAACTTTTAGCAGCACTATGAAGTCAGTTATAATCTGCTGGTAGTTTTCAGATATTATTTTTTTCCTTGAAAAATATTGCACCCATTAGTCTCTAACAAGAAACTCCAAGCGCGTTTGTTTATGCAACTTTGTGAGTTGTTTTGGGACCCGTCTTGCACAGACTTTATGAAACCCAAGTCTGTTGTGGATTATTTCATAGGCAGAACCGTGACTAATTTGCAGATAATGTGCCGCTTCATCGATAGTTACGCGTCTGTCTAAGAAAACCATGTCACGTGCACGCTCAATGTTTTCCTCATTTGTGGCGGTAAACGGTCGTCCGGCTCCTTCGTCGTGCGTAACAGTTGTGCGACCGTTTTTGAATTTTTCACACTGTTCCCGTACTGTACCGAAAGTCTTCGATGAATTTCGGCCCCTGATACACCTTCCGACCACAAAAAACGGATCGCTGAACGTTGCTCTTCTTTGGTGCAAATAGAAAGCGAAGCAGCCATGGTTAACGGCAGAGCAGCGATAATGGAACTAACCTAGCAGTATCAAACCTGCACCGACATAACAACAATTAAACCACGCATGCGTCATCTACGCAAAACGACAGTACTACCAACATAAACAAAAATATAACTAAATTGCGGATAATAATTGACTTATTAGACATTTCAGTATATGATGTTATCTTTTGAAATCAAAATTAACTTATTAATTAAATTCATGTAATGTATGATAATAATTTGATTAAAGTATGACTAAAAAGCATAAAGCAAGTTTTTAAACATTTTGAAAAACTTTTGTAATATTCATGTTAGCCTTGTTATCGAGATGATCACTTAAAAGATGCACGGATATGTTCTAATGAATTATCATTTAAAAATGTTAGCCGGCTGGACCGTTTTCGTTCATTTAAATTACAGATTTCTCTAAAACGAGTATCTAAGCGTAAAATTGTTGACTTAATGAGTACTTCGAGGAAATGCTACAGAAAGGTTTTCCTGGCACTTTAAAAACGATGAGATTTAAAAAATCTATCAAGAAAAAATGCTCGTTGAGATTATTCATATGATTTTTTTTATACCACATCTGCTACTGACAGACAAAATAGGAATAGATTACTGGACTGTTTTGCTTTGAGGTCAAAAATTATCCACCGATTCATTAGCGCTAACCTAAAAACAAATTTTCCACTTCAGAGAATCAGTGAATTCAGCCTTGTATAATTTTGCGCTCACCTGGTATAAATTAAAGTTTCAAACATTTTATAATGCATTTCATTACAATAAAAAAAAATATACGGGCTATGGATGTAATATTATATAAAGTACAGTGCGTTTAATGAAAATAAAAGCGTGTGTTGGAGAAGGTCAAGACTGCATTACTATTGAACCTGAAAACATTTATAACAATCTAATAGGACAACAATAATAATCGTTGTACTTTTATTTTTCAAGTTTTCATATTTTATTAGTTAAAATTCATTATTGCGTAATTAGTATTAATAATCCAATAAATAAATATTGCAAACAAGAATTTTAATTTAGATGTATTTTTAAACTAAAAAAATCTTAACTAGTGCTTGAATGTAATATATTGTATCCGTAATTACACTAAATTAGATGTACAAGATTATTATTATACAATTCTTTTTTATTCAATATTTAGTTAGAATTTTCAAATTCCTTTTCTGTACGATTGTTTTTTCATTGTTGATTATACTATTATTATTAACACTTACTTGAAATTTCCATTATATGTCCAGTAACTGTGTAAGCTCACTATCGTCTTTGTATTCATTGGAACAGTCATTTTCACAACCACTGTCTAGATGTATAATAAATTTATGTGTCATTTGGTCTCGATTAGTAGTTCCATTTTCTTATAATCAATTTTATCTTTTTTTGTACACGTTTGCAACATGGTTTCCAATCATCCTTATTCATTTTTTCCTCAGCTAATTTTTTTAAATATCTGACATAAAAAATGTCGTGTTACCACTATCATCATTTATCTTTTCACAGCCGAACATACCTTCTCGATCGGAATTAAATCGGGATAGTAAGGTGAAAGTCACAGAACCTGATGCCCGTATTTTTTTTTTAATAGTTCATCAAAATGGTACTTTATTTTTGAATTTATATGCGATTTAAATGTCATACAATTTTGGTTTTAACTTTACTTTATTGAACGGAATATTATTCTTTTGTAACCAATTAATCATGCAACTTTTCCTATCATTTGAATTTGGAGGCTTCTCTTGAAGTGGATTGTGATATGGCGCATTATCGATAACAACCATTTATTGGAGGGGGGGGGGTGACCAAGAATTAATTTTTCAGATGCCCACTTCATGAAATTGTCCTCATAGTCACCTCTTTTTGAACTCGTTTTCCAAGTTAACATAGCGTTCAGGTTGAACCCCATTTCTCCACCTTTATTAATCGGTACTTTTACTCCGGCATCACTATTATCCAACCACGATTTTGTCGTCGAATGGGAAGTTAAAATATACGTTTCATTCAATTAAACAATCGAAGAATTTTCTTTTCTAAAATCGGAAATTTTTCTTAAATATTCTATCCTCTTACACCGGATGTCTTCGTTCTCAATCAAACGTTTCTTATTATTATGATGATGATGTTTATAGTCATAAACATCATCATCAACAATATTAATACCCCTTACAAGTACATATAAATATAAATCAAATGAATATTTTGATAAACTTTATTCGTATAAAGTGGACATTCATTTATGACTCATTTGATGGAGGGAATATAATAAATAATAGTATAAACTATTCGTTTTGTTATAAACATAGTAAGAAATATTTATAAGTACGCTAAATATTTTTAAAGAAACTATATTGCCTGTAATTAAACAAAACGACAATGAATTTTAATTGTGGAAAGAATTTTTGTTATTTATAAAAATAGTTAACACTGAGCAATGTATTGCAGAATACTCGATTTCTTAATAATGTTGCGAAAAAAGAGTAATATAATGCCCTGCACAGTGACTGTTTGTCTCGTACAAGAAAGTTTTTATTTTCATCATATGCAGTATACAAATGTAAGTATGTTTGGTGCCATATAACTAAAAGGTTATTAGCGAGCAGAAATGATATAGCTGTTTCCAGGAATAACAAGAACTCATACCAATCAGGCTTACTGGAGAAAATGAGGAATCAGGTGGTTTCCTCTTGCCTTCTCCATTGAGACAAATGTATTACTGCATATCAGTATTTCAAGCGTAGGTGCTATTCAATGTACAATTTTGATAGATATTTAGATGATAAATCGATATTATAAACAGAATAATGTAATGAAAATACAACAATTTAATAGGCATAAATAAAATTTACGTAATTTTAAAGTATTAATTGTAGTAGCATATATATATATATATATATATATATATATGTTCTTCATAAGTAAATTTTAGTATCTGATGCTTTATCCCCTTAATCTACGATCCTAAGGATTTCACAGAGCACCCAACTTAAAATAAATTTATTTTCTTTTTTTAACTGATCCAAGGATTTGTATGAATACATTTTTGTAAAACTTTACATGTAGGAATATAATTAAATATAATATTTTCTTAAAATTTCTGTTAACAATCAGACTGCATTTCAAACCATTTCTAGTGGATATTTTTGTCGACCAAAGTATGTAACAGAGAGCTTCTTGACTTCTTTTCAACTAATACTAGGTTCGAATCCCAAAACAATTTGAATATTTTCACATGTTAAAAATTATTTTCATAATGTTAAATTTTAAACGAAGAATTCTATCTAAAAGCAGAATTAAAATTTGTTTTTCGTTTTCAAGACATTTTTAAATCAAGAGCTAGCTGATGTAAACATTCATATAACTTCATAACTAGTCTTTAGAGAAACGAAAGAAAACGTAGACTATTCTTTATTCTATCCTGTCGATGAAAATGCTTAGGTTGGCTCCCAAACGTAACATATTACAATCATGAAAGTACATAAAGTTCCAATATTTATTCTAAGATATGCGGAAGAGAAACAACGGTGGGAGGGAGGTAAGAAAAGAATAGACTTAAAAATAAAGTTTAATAAAAATTACACATACGCGCGCGCACGGGCAAACATGTGAAGCCAGATTCCGTGGGGAAATGAAAACATTTTATGGTAGCGTTCTCGGTTTAAATTTAGGTCAGGATTGACATTTTTACACAGTAAAAAATTCGTTTTGCACTATTAAAAAACTAACAACACAGTTGCAGTGGCTTTCTGTCACGCGGCTAAAGCTGCATCTGGGAAAGTCATATAACCGTGGGATGTTTGTGATGCACGGCTTTCACACACATATACACCAAACTTAATTTAAGATAGCTATCATTTTATTTAAATATAATAGTTTTTCGTTTATTTAATGCAATGATTTGCACGCATACCGTATTTAATTCGCGCGGGTGTGAGGATACTAACGGCGGCGGTCGCAACTAACTAAACTAATTTTAAAACTTTATAAATAAAGGCAGAATGGTCTAGCCGCAAGACTTAACATACTAGGTACCGAGTCAACCGGGCAATCGAGTTAGAGAGCCAGCAAGACCGAGTTACTTTTTTACACTTTAAATATTATTCATTTATTTAATTTTACCGCTCACCTGTGACATCATAACATAGAAGTAGTTTAGAGCATTTTTTGGGGTGGGGATGCGATTTTACAATTTTTTTTGCAAATATTGTTATTTTTTAATTGGTAACAAATGTGTCTAAGAAAAATATAACCTTAATTAGGCGAATTATCGTGATACTGAGGGTGACCTTGCTCTACAGCCTCACTCCCTTGACTTTTTAACTTGAAAATTTAATCTCATCAATGCCCCGTACATATAAGTAATCTGATCAAGTTTAGCCAAAATCGGTCCAGTAGTTCTGGAGATGTAGCGTTATTTAGAGGCCAACATTTAACACACTTACATACGTACATTAACATCTGGAAAATTCTCGGTTTTTTGGGTTCCTTAGGAGTCAAAACATCAAGATCCTGTAAAAATTGCGTATGCCCAAACTGGACCGATTACAATACTTTCCCTTATACAGCTATAAATCTGCTATAGTGCTATCTATAAGGGAAAGTAAAAGTAAAATAATACGGTAACTTGGCATCAGCCTGTTAACACTGAATATATAAACCTATGTATAAATTAATTTAATGCCAAAAAGTGTCAACATTTGGCTTGAAATCGTTTCAGTATAAATAATTTACACGCTACAGTTTTTTCACAATATTATTCGAGTATTTTCTTCATCTACAAGACAGTTTTTTCCTATAAAAATAATTTTATAAACAATGCAAGATGAATTTATTCAAGCGAACTCGATAGATTATAACTTAAAAATTACTGTGATTAGCAAAACTGGATAGTTATTATAGGTTCTTGAATAGCGACACACTGGGATGTTTTGTTATTGTCAAGAATCTACATTACACTAATAAAGTTTAAAATGTAACAATTGGAATTCTGAATATAAAAATACATTCTTACAATTATAAAATGACTGAAGATAAACCTTATCTTTATACAAGTAGTACTAAATTACAGTTAACAAAAGAAAAAAAAATCATTTGTGTACGTATTGAAATAAATTACCTAAAAACCTGTAGGCAGCTTGGACGGCAATATAGGCCTGCAAACCTCCAGCTGCTAATCCATACCATATAGACCAAAGACCATTGAGATGAGCCCGCAGGCAGGAGGACTTGGAGGCGTGACTAGGTGCCCCCAAGGGCTTAGCCTCCGTTGTCACTAAGCTGCCGCGCAGAGACATCCCACCTGAAAAAGAAATAAACAAATTTTAATAAAAAATAGAATAAACATCTAACCAAATGAATCATCAAAATTAATTCATTCAAATATAAAAACGAATAAGCCGTTAAAAAGTACGTACAACTTGATTTTGTTATTTCTTACTCAATTCTATAATCTGTTTTCTTGCAAATAATTTAATACTATCTGTATGAAAATAAGAATTTATAGACTACCAACAGTTAGACTACCATTCACTTAAGTCGGTCTGTTTCCTGTTCGTCACGCCTAAGCCATAAATCCTTCCAGTAAATTTATTACTTTCGTTATTTCCTTCTTTATGTATTTCCTTTTCACCACGAACGCACTCATTTACTCACATATGCGCGCAAGCTAGGCCTCTCATTCACTCAATTTATATACTTACTCATCGAAGAGTTCAATTCTTCTTCTGAACTTTATTTCGCAATAATTTATTTTACATCTAAAGAGTTCGATATGAGGGGTAGGTAATAGTGCGTGGGCAAAGGAAAATAAAAACAGTGACTATAATATTAGATCTTAGTATAATTTACACAGCTTGTAAATAAATATACAGAATTGGGTTAAGCCAGTACAATTAGCGTGATAAGGGAGAGATTCTTCCTTTTCAAGATGGGAATTACAAACTTAGAAATATTTATCTTAAAACATTCTACAGATTTTAGAAGTCATTAAAATTTTATTTGAAAACAACAATATTATCTAATAAAGTGCATTCGGAAAGTCACTGTGCACTATGCTTTAGAATTATGTGGTGCATTCTGTTCTTTCGGCCTTAAATTGGTTGACCTGTGGGTTCGTTGGGCGTTCTTCAGTAATAAGCCAAGACGTCAGTTGTTGAGTTGTTATGTTGTTTCATTTATTGGAATCGATAGCTGCGAGAAATGGTTCTTTCAAAAGAGAAATGCATTTTTCTCGTTGATCACGTCTTTCGTGAAGATGACAGCATACTGATTTAGTGAAACACAAGTTTTCTGAAAGATTTTCAAATACTCATGTTCCTCACCGTAATCTAGTTCGAAATCATATCGAAATATTTCGTGCAAAAGGCTCTGTTGATGACGCTAATCGAAATGGAAGACCACGTAAACTAAAAGAATAGAAGCTGCTTGATATTTTGGATGCTACGGCCAAAAGTCCATGAAAGCCAATGCGTAACTTAGCACAGTAGAAAAATATCGGAGTCGCTACCGCACATAAAGCTGTAAGAAAAGAAAAAGAACTGAAACTCTTACAAAGTAATGGGTTTTAAAAAAACTGAAACCTACAGATCATGACAAATACTAAGTTATTGTTAATAATATAAATGTTATATTGACCAAAATTCCGTAGATATCCTCGACATTACGTTTTTTTTTACAGATAAAGCGTGGCTTCATCTGGGAGGGTATATTAATTCACAAAATACACGACTGTGGGTCAACTAACTTCCATGAATTACACAAACAATCTTTATATGAAGAGAAAATTGGAGTCTGGATCGATACAAGTACAATGCGCATTGTGAGATCAATTTTTTTTTTAAAAATACAACTAATAGTGATCGTTATTGTGCTGTTTTAACAAACTTCGTTAGTTAGTTAACACAACTAGACATCAATCACGGTTGGTCCCAACAAGATGGCGCCACAGCGCATACAGGAGGTCAATGATTTTTTTTACGAAATGTCTGATGAACTAATCATTTAGAGGGTTTGTGGTGTCTGCACGATTGCCCGATCTGACACCCCCAGATAACTTTCTATGGGGGGAAGCAAAACAACCAGTGAATCGCAACAGACCACGCACGACTTTCGAACTAAAAACCGGAATAACGGCATACGTACGAGACAATCCAGTACATCACCTGGTTAAAGTGTTTAAAAACGAACTGAAAAGTGTTCAGTTTGTACTGATGTTGGAGGAGGTTATTTTCAACATCTTTTATAAACTATTTTACTGTTTTTATAAAACAGTTGCTGTAATATCCGTTTATATAAAATAATGAAATAAAAATACAAAGTAATAATTAAGAAAGTTTCCTCATTACATTTCCTTAATTTGAGTGCACAGCAACTTTCCAAACCCTTTGTACTAATCATATTTTAATTTTACTGTAGCACTGAAAAGCTACCAGAAAATATCAGTAACGGATATGATGAGGTCAGTTTTTGGCAAGTTTATTATTGACATAACAATAATTCTTTTCCTACACAATATATCAAATAAAAAATGAGACTGCGTTTGATGTTGACATGTAAGACAAAATATTGTATAGTCTGATTTATTAAAGTGCTCTTTCCAGTAAGTGTAAATCAAAACGTGTGATTTTCAAGGAGAAATTAAAAATGAAGCAATGAACGGTGATAACATTTATGTTACGAAAGAGTTTTTCAAAACCAATGCAAACTATTTTATAGATTAAAAAAGGTCTATGGTAATTTTATGTTCGACTATTGATCTTTGGTTTTAGGAGGAATACGATCATCAGAAAATGGCTAGGAGATCTAGCCGACCGATGTTCATCCAAACATCAGAAGTTGTTGATAATTTCAACAAAGTTCCTTGCCGAAACGGTAAATAATAATAAAGAATTAGTAGAAGTAATTTTGTTCCCGTTCTCCATTGGATTAGTTGAGATTCTAACAACGAGAAAAAGTCACTTTTGGATCGATTTGATGGCGTATGTTAACAATAATTTAATACTTAATAATTTAATACTAGGTGGAAACCCACCGGGTTGGTCTAGTGATGAACGCGTCTTCCAAATCTACTTTTGGAAGTCGAGAGTTCCAGCGTTCAAATCTTAGTAAAGTCAGTTATTTTTACACGGATTTGAATTCGTGGATACCGGTGTTCTTTGGTGGTTGGGTTTCAATTAACCACACATCTTAAGAATGGTCAAACTGAGACTGTACAAGACTACACTCATATATATCATCTTCATTCATCCTCTGAAGTATTATCTAAAAGGTAATTCAGCGGATTCAATTAATCTAAAAGGCTAACAGCGGAGGCTAAACAGGAAAAAGAAGAATACTTTAGGTGGAATAGTCATTGGTGATGTATTGGATGTTTTAAAGGAACACGAAAAAGTGGAGAAGTTAACAACGGTATTCAACATCCTTTTCTCGTCAGAAAAAAGAGGCGATTGGAATAATCCCGAGAGAAAACCAAATTGATAGTATCGTTTTATATCAAAAGAATTACTCAATGAAGATTCCTGTATCAAAAGGATTACGATCATGAATCAGTTCGATTTGGAGCGGTTAGAGAGGCTGTAAATCGAGTTCATCGGTTGAAACACAAAATGTTTGAGTCCAAAATTAGGTTGTTTATTCATGGAAATATATCTGCCATTCTTTCTTTTTCTGTTTAGCCTTCGAAACCACCGTAAGGTATTAGTTCAGAGGTATCCACGATCTAGTATTCAAATCCTTATAAAAGTAACTACCTTTAAAGAGATTTGAACCGTACAAATCTCGACTTCGAAATCAGCTGATTTTCGATAACGAGTTCACCACTAGACCAATCCGTTGGGGATTTTCCCACCGGATGTTTTCCAGATTTGATTCGGGAAGATTACTTCTTGTTCCCGATGAAAGAACGCGATGCCGGTCGAACTACGATATTCAGGTTAAAATTGAAACCATTACTAAAAAATGAAACGTTCAGATTGTTTCCAAAGCGTTTACCAAGATGTAAACTATACGTAAATATCACACGGTAGAAAGAATTACTTCGAAATATATATGCTTATTTTGCCATATATATTTTTGCGCAAGCATCAATCATGTAATTTAATTGGCACAATTTGTTTTCGTCAACTGTAATCTTAGGTGAAATAAAGTATAAAGTAATAAACAATATATAAAAATACAATTTTAATAGGAAGTGATGTCTTAAAGAAATCTCACTGCATTGTAAGATCTTTTAATCTATAGTAAAAGGAGAAAATACGGCTTTTTTATATAAAATGACAGAATTTTTCAACAGTATAAAAATATATTTATTTTTTTAGTAGCTAGATAAACTAATTTAGAAATTAGAAATTCATTTTCTTCTGCAATTCCTTTATCAATAGATCCTAAACGGATTTACTTCCTTCAAAGTTTCAGAAAGAATTCTAGGAGTATTAAGCTTCAGTGAGATAATTTCAATCATTCTAAAACTGTTGTAAAATAAACATTATATAAATAATTGCAAAATAGAAGAAGGTCAAATAAATACAGCAATCTAACTCTCCAAAATATGAAATAACAGAAAAAAATTAAAATATATAATTTACATAAATTACTGTTATTTTAACTTCACATATAAATTCTCTGTCGCTTACTTTAATACAAATATTCTGAGTGATTTTTTTTTTCAATAATGGGACAATTATAACGATAAAAATAAAAAAAATAAAATGTATCTCGAGAAACTTTTAGTACCAGTCAAATGTAGCCTATTTCTGTTGAAATACATTTAAAATCAATAGAAAAGTACCATTTGAGTTACTTGACATTTTTTTTTACTGATCTGAAAGCGTACGCAATGGAGAGAATTTAAAAGCATTCTTTTAAAAAGCCTATACCCTTTTTTTGTAATCATTTCACAGAAAAAGAGTGCATATTAAAATCGAACACTCTATTACTTATAAGGAAAATTACCTAACAAGATCAGCTTTAAATCTAAGTTGTACTCTAACACATCTCTAAACTGTGTGTGTGTGTGTGTGTGTGTGTGTGTGTACATATATAGTTTTTAAACTCGTAATTATGACAGTATAGATATAATAAATATTAAAAATAAATAATACACAATTTTAAAAAAATTAGATCAAAAAATTACGTAAATATATTGGTCTATCATTAAAAAAAAATATTACAATAAAAATAAATTTAAAAATGTTAAGATTATTAATTCAGAACCATCGGGAACGATATAAATACGAGTGAAATAACCGAAAAATTAATTTTTTAACATATTTAAATAAAAATATAAACAGTCTCTTTTGTAAAGAAATTTTAATAAATAAATTTAAATTAAAAAATATTTTCGAAATATAATTGAGAACGCTGGACTCATAAGCAACAATTACAAAATGAATAGCAAAGTCACAATAATAAAAATTATACAATGTAAGATTAGGTTAACAATTGAAATCATAAAATAAATAAACTAAAAGAAATCGATTGATTTTTACAAGGAAGTACTGTAATCGCGAAAAATTTCGGTTTTCTGATTTCAACGGAAATATCGATTTTGACCATCCCCTGAATCCATTTTGACTAGTTTTGACGTGACGTCTGTACGTACGGATGTATCTCGCATAATTCAAAAACCATTAGCTGTAGGATATTGAAATTTTGGATTTAGGACGGTTGTAACATCTGGTTGTGGACCCTTTTTTTTAATGCAATCCATTGAACCAAAAGTGTCCAAAAAGCCTACAATCCAAAAAATTTGTTTTTTCGACTTTTTCTTAATTGCAGTAATAACCTTCACTGAGAGATTTTCAACGTTGTTATCATAACTGGTACTTATTTTAATTGGTTCCAGAGTTATAACCAAATAAAATTTTAATTAATGAAATATTAGATCTTATATGGGGAAAACACATTGGTTTAAATCCAACTTCATCTCCTTTTTTGTTTAACTTTTTTTTTTTAATTTCAATATATTGATTTATTAATAATTAAACCTTTGATTGTAAAAAGAAATTTACGGTAAATAATAATTCAATAATAACAATAAAATTAAAAAAAAACCCTGTACCAGGGTTACAGTTCTGGAGCCTGTTTTATCTTATTTCTCAGCTCAAATTACATAAGAAACCGCCGACTTTACTCCTTAATTTGGGTCCCAAAGATTACGTAGAGTTTCTTTTTATTAGAGGAGCTGAAATCCGGGCGAAATCTTTCGGTAACTCGAAAAAAAGCGTTACCTGATTGTGTATATATGAACTTCATTATTTTTATCAATAGAACATGTTGTGAAAGTTTCTCCGTTTCTTCGTGGGACAGTCTGTATATATGTATATTTTTGTAATATCTATATTATAATACATATTATATCGTATATATTATATTTTTAGGACATGTACAAGTGTACACAAAGAAAAACGTTCATATAAACAAGGATCTTTCTTTTTCCTGTTTAGCCTCCGGTAACTACCGTTCAGATAATACTTCAGAGGATGAATGAGGGTGTAAATGTAAATGAGGTGTAGTCGTTTTGTACAGCTCAGTTCGACCATTCCTGAGATATGTGGTGAATTGAAACCCAACTACCAGAGAACACCGGTATCCACGATCTAGTATTCAAATCCGTGTTAAAATAACTAACTTTACTAGGACTTGAACGCTGGGACTCTCGACTTCCAAATCAGCTGATTTGGGAGGACGGGTTCACCACTAGACCAACCCGGTAGCGTTGTAAACAAGGGTCTGGAAACGCTTTGTTTACGAGTACAGTTGATCTCGCCTTTAAAGGGTAAACAGAAACAATAATGAAATTCTTGGAACATAAATTAAAGAATATATTGACGTATATTTTTTACATGGAAAATGAATAATATATGATATGACCTACAATTTTATCTACAATAATTTTGGAGAAAATTATTATAAAAAACAAAATACTGCTGTCACAAAACTTTTTTTTAAGTTTGACTTACAATAACTTGGTTAAATATCCAATTAATAAATATCATTTTCCAACCAAATTTGAAAAGTATTTAATTCTGAAATATCTATGAAAATAATAAGAAATGAATCTGAAGAAAGGATTTCCCTTTCATTAAAAACAAAACAGATTAAAATATGACAGAATAATTATATATTATAAATTTGTTAAGAATGGCTCGTTGGTATAAGTATATAATAATAGTTAATATACGAAAAGCGCTTACCAACAATTGAATTCTACGCGTTCAAGTACTCGACAATGAGACACCAAATTGACAGGACGTTTACGTTGACATAATTTTAAAAGATATGACGACCAACTATTACGTTTTTACGCTTATCACGATTTTCTTATAAATTACATGTGAAGTTATAATTAATGTCATAAATAGGACGAATATGAGAGTTCCTGAAGATGGAATTTATTTCCGAAAGTGCTTGAAGGGGTCGAATTTAATTGCTGATAAGCGGTATTTTTTGTACATTAACTATATTTGTGTATAAAATTATTATTTTAAACTAAAACAAGAATCTTTATAGTATTTGATAATATCTAGTGTGTATATATATATATATATATATATATATATATATATATATATATATATATACATATATGCACTAGATATTTACGTACAGATGGGCAAGAAGTTACTTGTAAGATTAATATTAAATTCTTTCTTTCGTTCAAAATGAGACAAATAATGCTTGTAATAATAATGATAACAATTCTATTCTAGTATAAATATATATATAACAAAATAAAACAAATAGAAAAGAAAATTAATAAACGGTAAATATAACAACAGGAACATTTATCATAAACTTCACAAGGCTGCATTATGGTAAGTATTTTTTTGAAAAAATGTTTTATTGCTGGTATAAAATGAGACCAAAGAAATAAAATACGATGGTCACGGAAAAATAAAAAAATACTTTCTCAGTCGGTTAAATCCCAAAGCGAAAATTCAGTTTTTCTTCTCTTTTATAAGAGTAAAAGGATATAAAGGATTATCGACAAACAATCCTTTAAAAGATTCTTTTTAAAAAAAATAACAAAAAAGAAATAACAAACAGAATAAAATAAGTGAAAAAAAAAGTTAGAAAAATGAAAACTATTATTAAACAAAGCTATATTTGTTTGAATCTGATTTTTTAATATGTTTTATACTTATTACACTATTTCTTACGGAATAAACTAAAAGAAATAATAAACTAAAATTGTCCATTTGTTTATTTTTTCTACGTTAGTCAATATTCACTTTTAAAAAATTAAAGGAAATAATTTTTGTTAGAAACACATGAATAAGAAAAAGAGAATCGGAAAGTCACCTGTTATAGAAAATACTGTTAACCTTTACCAAAATATAATTATGAGAAAAATTATATATTTATATTTTATAAAATATAAAACTGAAAGTGTTTTCTCTGTTTGTTTTTTTTCGCATCGCGCGAGAACTAACAAACCGATTGCTTTAAAATTAGCAAGATTCATTCGTGTTATCTCAGGAAAGGTTTTATTTAATCCACAGGCCCTAGCCCTCTTGGAGGTGAATATTCATTGAACTAAACAGAGACAAATACTAAAAATTAAGAAACACGACTTCAAAAAAAAAAGCATTACTCTTTAATATATGATAATTACTAATTTAGGATAATTAAAGAGTGCGCGAGTGACAATTTTGTACAGTATAATTTTTTTTCTAATTTTTAAAATTTATTTTTAACATATACATTTATTTACATAGCCTACAACATTCCTGGTAACGCGCTCTTGGGGGGCCAGAGACCGGACAACACTGGAATTTAGAGGTCAAGGGGAAAATTGGCCACTCACAAACGGCGAGTCAATGTGGCGAGAACCGCATTGTTGGACCGTGTGGTAGTTCCTAATTGCGGTTGCTTTGTTAAACCGGCATCTGTAGTTTACTTAAGGGAAAGACTCTTACCGCATTGCCGTGGGACGCTAACCCTGAGTATGGTTGACCACCACCCAATTATTATGGATCCAAGCGCTATAAAATGGTGGACAGGTACTTGCTGACATTCAGCGACCTAGGTGTGGCAGCGAATTGCTGTCTAGACAAAATAAATTTTATTATGGATGTCATATATATTTTAAGTAGTTGACGGGGTGCGCGTACCCATTTTAGCAAATATATGACAAGTGAGCGGTTGGTATACGTAAGTCAGTGGTGTATGGTACCACGCTTAGTCCAGTCACGCTGGACTAGGACTCCTAGGTAAGCACTAGGAGCTATGTTAGGTTTCTAGTCGCTAAACTGTTCGAGGCTCAGTTGCCGTTTGTGACACAGACATTCGGTCATACGCTTTAGGGCCACCGAATGGGGTGGTGGCGGGAGAAATGTCAAGCAAACCGATTTCCAGTAACGTAAGGATTCCAACACGGAGTCACACATTTAAATCGGTTCAGCAGGTAAACTGCTACGATGGACATACACCCTAAGTACATTACACTCATTTTTGGGCAGTCGTGGATAAAAAAATAGTAAGAAAACTTCACACGTATGAGATAGGAGGTTTCCGAATCGTTCGGAATGAAGGGTTATTCAGAAACGACTCATTCCTCTGACAGATTTTTCAGACTTTCTAGATTTATTTATGTGTATATATATATATATATATATATATATATATATATATATGTATATATATATATATATATGTATATACTGTACGTGTGTACATTACGGTTCTCACCGTATGCAAGCTGATAATTTTTATTAATTTACTATTATTAATAATATTTTTTATTACATTTAGTGATTAAAAGAAAAATAGGCAAAAAATTATCAGCTTGCATTACGGTGCGAAAGCGTACTGCTGCGTTAATTGTCTCGACTTCCACATCAGATGATTTGGGAACGCGTCTTTCCAAATCAGCTGATTTGGAAGTCGAGAGTTCCAGCGTTCAAGTCCTAGTAAAGTCAGTTATTTTTATACGGATTTGAAGTCTAGATCGTGAATACCGGGGTTCTTTGGTGGTTGGGTTTCAATTAACCACACATCTCAGGAACGGTCGAACTGAGACTGTACAAAACTACACTTCATTTACACTCATACATATCATCCTCATTCATCCTTTAAAGTAAAATCTGAACGGTGATTCCCGGAGGCTAAACAGGAGAAAGTAAGTAAGGGTTAATTGTTTGTAATAACTCGAATATTTGTCAACAGATTTTTACGAATGAGGTGTCATTTATTTCAAAATAAAATGTTTAATGAATTTTGTAATAAGTAAAAATTTGATCAAACAAATAATTACAATGATATTGAAGATAAGAGAATTAAAATCGCCACAATTTTGAAATTTTTGAAGATGTGGTTTTCAAACTTTTTATTTTGTAGAATAAGACTCTAGTCTTAGATCTGCCAAATTTAATTAAAGTAGGTTTATCCGTTCCAGATAAATAATTTTTTCATTTAAAATCACAAAATGGCGTCCAGAAGGAAAACAAAACTAAATAATAAGACTTATGTCGATATGAACGTTTTTGCTCATTTTCGTATCTTGAATGAGTGTCTGTAGTTCGGGGAATACGTCCCGGAATACTCTGTATAAAAAAATCCCTTTTGGAATGTCGGAAGGCGGAAGTAGATTTCACCGGTGCTAAGTAGAAGATAAAAAAGATTTCCACCTTAAAGTTAAAAAAGAACTTTAAATTTACTCAATACGACAATGGTTGCACGTGAAAAAAGTTTCACATGTTTAGCATACGACAAGCTCCATCTTCTTACAATTTCAGCTACATTTTGGTCATCCCTTGCCGTAAGGATTGGTCATAACAAAAATTGTTTGGACAAAGGTTTTAGGTATTGTTTAGAGAGCTAACGACTACTTTAAGCCGATTCGATACTACGCCTACTAAACCAAAGTATGATTTTTTTTTTGTCTTCAAACCCCCATTTTTTCCACCCCCTGGGCCAATGTTGGTGATTACAAGAAACTTTACTTAGATTCGTATTAGGCCCTTACCCAAAGAATAGTAGAAACTTTAAACGAATTCGATATTTTACTTAATAACAAAGTTATAGCGATATTTTTTTCGAAAAAGCCGTTCCATTTCCACCCGCCATGGTCCGATGTTGCCCAATAACAAACTGGATCTGGGTCGTTATATTTTGTGTATCAATTTCAAATGATTGGTGCAAAATTACGGCAGTTGTCACAAGAAAGTGAAATGTATATATATATATATATATATATATATATATATATATATATATATAAACTTTTGAACTGACTGGTTTTGAGGTCTGGGGATGTGAAACGCGAAGATATGTCGAAATTTTCCGGAAGTCCAGTCATGGTACCCATTACAATAGGTAGCTTTCTTATGAAATGTACCTAATATAACCAGAAGATAAAAATAACGATGTGGTATTTATAATAATGATAATATATAATGTGTTAAGGAAGCATGGTGCATTAAGGCGGAGAGTTAGTTATTAGAATTAAGAATTTTGGTAATTTCAAGCAGGAAAGTTTCATAAAACTACTTTTACTAAAAGTTTTACGATAAAAAAAAACGAAATCTAATAATAGCAATTTCCAATTTACGAATTAGAACAAAACTTTTTAGTTTAGCACTTAAGAGAATATTCACTAGGAGCAGATTTACGGTTTTATTTTTCTGTTTTCTATGTTTTTAAATTGTTTTGTTTGTTTTTTGTGGAAAACTTACGTAAAATGAAATTTTGTTGAATCTTTTCTGTAAACAGGTTACATTAATTGCCACTGAAAGTATAAGTGTGCTTTTTAAATTAAAAAAGAAATCTTAAATTACAAAATTCAACTCGCCATCTTATGTCATAAGTTCTTTATTTTTTTTATCAACATGGTTTTATTACATCTACCTTTTTTTCATTTTGTCAAAATTAAACTTTTTTTACATTTATTTTAACTCCATTAATTATTTTTTTATTTCATTAAGAATAACTCCCAAAAAATGTACTTTAATCATTTATTTTTTGTGCGTGGGTGATGTAAATAAAATTTTGTAGCGTATGAAAAACACCATGCCTAATCGGGATTCGAACCCGGAACCTCCGGTTGATAGACTCAGATGATACCACTCCGCCACGGAGATAACAAAAAATGGTTAGCGTACGGCAGAAGATAAGACATGTCAAGATTCGATCAAACCAGTTATACATTTTAATGTAAAACGTCTTCTAGCTACGATTCAGCTTTTTGGTTCTTATTAACAACACATCCTGGCCTAGAAAACCATGATAAATCAGTAAATTCATTAGGTGATCAAAACATGCACTTGCCTATTGGCCTTGAATTAATAAAGCCGCATTAAATAAAACTTCGGTAAATTATACAATATACTAGGGTCATCCAGAATGCAAAATTCGTTTTTGTTTTATAACAAATTATTGTATTTATTTTAAATTTAATATATATATATATATATATAATAATCTACGTTTTTAAGCAATTTTTTCACAAAATCATCATCTAAGTTTCAAGTATTTGTCAAATTGTGGTACTAGTTTTTGTAGGCTGTCGTCAAAGAGAACTGACACCAGTCCATTAAGCTATTCACGAATAGTTTGTCTTTACGTCGTCATCACTTTCACAGCGATTCCCGCCCAGAACTCTGTCAATTTTGTGAACAGGTGGAAATCGCTAGAAGCAAGATCTAGACTGTATGGCAGATGATCAAAAACATCTCATTCGGAACCTATGAAAAGTTCACATGCTTTCTTTCAGGCAGTGGACATGCATTTTCACGAAAGAAGCACAATCCACAAGTCATAAGATCAGGCCGACGATTTTGAATTGCGGGACGAAGTTTCATAAAAATTTTCAAATAAGAATCAGCTTTAATTGTCCCTCCACGAGGCATAAACTCACATAGTACTACTCCGTGGGGATCCCAAAATTTATATGACTGCGTTTTGAAAATTTTGTTTGAATTTTTTTTTTGGTTTTTGAAGGTAATCGAGAACGATACCACCGATGTGGTTAACGTTTACTCACTGGTGTGTAGTGCGAAACCTACGTTTTATCACCAGCAGTGCCGGCTCTTAGTTACAATTAGTGGGGGGTGCTGCTCCACAAAATTTTTTTCTGAACCTTTTCAAGGCCATATTTAAAGTTTTCTGTAAAGTAAAAGAACCGAAAAAATGAATCAAATAGAATAGCTAGAAGCAGGATAATAATCTAATTCTACACTTTTATCACATTCAAGAATATGGTACACGATTTTTAAGCACAATGTGCTTAAAAACCGTATTCGGTTTAGTATTAGTTAGTTCGTATTTAGTATTAATAGATAATAACTTAATAAAATGTCCGTTAAAAAATACTATAGTCCAATGGTGCCTAATTTAAATTTCTACGTACACAGAAACAAATTCATAATTAGTTTTTACTAATTACCTTCTCTTTTGCCCTTCCAGCGAATTTTTGAGCGGATTGGCAATTAAAGAGCTCTTGCTTTCCGCAATCTTCTGATCACTATTGAAAAAACAACCACACCATTTTCATATTTCTTCCACCGACTAAACTAGAAAAGGGAACGAACAAGGAACGTTCCATACACACACGGAGTAAAGAAAAACCACCTTCCACCAGCACGCCAGTGTCGGCACTGTGGAAGCGACAGTGCTCTCTCTCCCTTGTAGCCTAGCGTGTAGCTTCCTATGTGCACAACAGCCAAACACCACGCCGCTGGTACTGTGAAGCGCACAGTTTCATACAAAGACTTTTAGATCTTTTTCATAAAGTGGGGAATGGCTACTGGCATTAAACTTAAGGATTATATACTGTACAAGTATAAAGAAAGAAAAAAGGACTCATTATATTAAATGTTATCGATAATATCAAGTGGAAATAGGGGGTGCTGCAGTTCCACAGTTCTTATACGTGAGCCGCCACTGAGATCACCAGTCATATGTGATCCAATATCTCATTGCCATTAACATACCGACTCAAGAATGAAAAAAACGACATATATGCGTATTTTTTGTGATTATCTGTCAACATTTTTGGACCTTTCTTTCTTTTTCCTGTTTAGCCTCCGGTAACTACCGTTTAGATAATTCTTCAGAGGATGAATGAGAATGATATGTATGAGTGTAAATGAAGTGTTAGTCTTGTACATTCTCAGTTCGACCGTTCCTGAGATGTGTGATTAATTGAAACCCAACCACCAAAGAACACCGGTATCCACGATCTAGTATTCAAATCCGTGTAAAAATAACTGGCTTTACTAGGACTTGAACGCTGGAACTCTCGACTTCCAAATCAGCTGATTAACCACTAGACCAACCCGGTGGGTTAACATTTTTGGACCTATCGGGCACAAATTTTACGGTAATTATAGTGAATTTCATGTAACAGAGACCGTAAACACACAGTAAATTTATAATTTGTCTAACGTGAAACGCCGGTTCTCTTTAACAAGACTGTCGACCTGCTCTTTGAGCCGTTCAGTAATGAGAGCAGGGAGTACTGTACGTTTCTTGTCATGAACTAATGTTTATCCTGCCGTAAATAAATGACACCATTTCCTTGTTTCCTTCATTCATTATACTGCTACCATATAATACCCGCAGTAATTTGACGATAATTTCCACAGGACGATCATCTTGCGCATTCAAAATGACCTCATAGTCGGCGGAATTTTCAATTTTTTTTTTATTCATTATACACATGCAAAATCAAACGTGTCAGAGTAGGTTAGGAAATTTCGTACAGCTCTAACAGAACAACTGAGACCATTTGGTCTTGGCCCATTGTTGTGAATAAATAAATTAACAAAAATTAACATTTTTTTTTGTTTACAATTTTAAACATTGTAGCTTTGATTAAAATTTTTGCAACCTTCCTTCAAATTCTTTCTAATAAAATCAAACAAAATTATTTTTCTTCATGTAATATAATAATCTGTCTACTTGACAAGATTTAATATAATTATATAATATATAATTATATATCTGATCTGAATGAAATGTTAATTCATTTTTTGATTTTTCAACATCACAAAATGAGGTATCTAATAACATATTAATAAAATAAAAATTTTAAATATGTAAGAAAGTTTACAGAAAAGTAATAAAATTAAAAAAAACAAACTATTTTTTGTTTTGTTTTGAAAGAGCTAGCATCAACAACTATGATTACTAGCCCGGTGGACATTGATAGCCTAATGAAAGATGCCGTACCTGATCGGGATTCAAACCCGAAATGCCGACACTCTACATACTCAGCCACAGAGGTCGGAAAAAACTAATTTAGTTCATATAAGAAATAAAAACTCCGTTAGCAGTTTTATTTTTGTTTGTTACTTTCTAAGTAAGGTAAAATTTATTCTTCTTATACTACCACTTATTAACATGAAAACGTTGGTAAAAGAAAAGTTTCTTTGAATCGAGTTTTAATATTTAAAATCACAGAAAGAATCGCACAGACTACAGAGGCAAAAGCAGTTCATTTATTATTCATAACAAAAAAGAAAAGCGTTTTACATTTCTTTATGAAACTAAATATAATACCAAAAAATTTGAATTTGTTCAACAAAATATAGATAAACGTTTAAAAAGATGTCTTTTAAAAGGTTTAGATCAATTACATACATTATATGATATAGATATTTTTTCATAAAATTATTGGTGTAATATAAAATATATATTGAACCCACGTACGAAAAACGAAAGAAAACAAGCTAACATCAGAAAGAGCTTTCATTCACTTTTACCATTTACTCTTTTCAAAACTCTTCTTCTTCTCCTCTTTTACATTCTCTTTATTCAACAGTCTTTTTTTCTTTTTCTTCTTAAATAATACAGGAGCTCAATGCACTTCAAAACCCATGAAACATTTACCGTTTCAAATAAGTTTTTCTTGCAACCTGAGCTCTGATGAAATGCGTACAGTTAGAATTTTCTTTTTCATTCAATTCTGAATGGTAGAAACGTTATCTTCATTTCTTATACTTTAAAAGAAAAAGTATTTCAGTAAAAACGGATACAAGAAAATACAGAGAAGATGGTGTAATATTACAACTTTATAAACGCATTACAATATTGTGTTTTCTTTCTTGTACATTTTTTTTTTGTAAGGTAAACAATATACATCAAAGAAATGCATAAAAAAAAAAAATACTCTAAGAATATAAAAACGTACTAAAATTTAACAATAAAAAAAATTATTTGTATACACCATGTTCGAAGATAAAACGTTCAAAGATTAACTTAGATAATGAAAGAAAAAGGGTTGGAAATTATTATAACAATTGTACTATCAACTAAGATTATAGAATAGAAAATGAAGTCAAATTACTGCGTCACGTAAACTAATTTTAATATTTAATCTACCCTGGAGATTCTAAAGGACTTCACAACTTTAAACGCGTACAAAAATCTATTGAGATAATGTGCACATTGTTTGAGATCTAATTTCATAGAAAAATACATAAAGTCTGTCACCCAACAATCACTTTCGTTCGATATGGCTTTCATTTTTAATGCGACATAATCCCATCTGATGTCGATTTCATTCCAGACTGTAACCGGCAAATTAGATTTTACCTTTGTAGCTGAGGCGTTAATTTGAAGACAGCTCAACAAGATCAGCAAGCAATTGTAGTACATAAATACGATCTTTAATGAAACCCTACAAGAAAAAATTTAGCGGATTCAAATCTGGGGAGCGAGGTGGCCATGCGATTGGGTCTTCATTATCAATCTACCGACCTGGGAATCGAGTTTCAAGAAAATCTCGGATTTCTAGGCGGTAGTGAGGTGGTCCTCCGTCTTGCTGATAATAATGGAGTGCATCTTGGTTATCATAAGTGAGGAAAACAGAAAATTTGGAAGCAATACAGAAAAACGATACCATTTACGGGTAAAACACTGACCTTACAGCTATTACGAATGTGCTGTAAAGTTTCATCACAGATTTCGCTACCCCATATTCAGCAGTTATGAAAAAAAAACATCTTGGCACTGATGTGAAACACTGACTCATCACTAAAAATTATATTGTCTTAAAACGTATCGCATCCGCAATTCTATCCGTCATTTCCACAGAGAACTGCAGCAACTTTGTCGTCATCTGTAATGTGCTGAACCATGTTTGCCATAACCACGACTGTAGTTAATGGTTATGGCTTCAAGTGCAATCGTTTACGTAATATGCGCCAAACAGTCGTTTGTAGAATGCCAGTCTCACGTATATGCACGTCGAATTGATTTCTTCAGACTACGTGCAAAGTTTACTCCGAGTTGTTCCACAGCAACTTAAGGGACGCATGGGCGTCATGGGGAATTTGTATGTTTAATGTTTAACAGAACCTGTTACAACGAAGATCTGGTACCAAGTGTAAATTGTACGTCTTCTAGGAGGCTACTTGCAGTACACTCTATGAAAATTACGTTGAACTGCAGTTGCTGATTGCAAATCGTGAAATCAAAACACACAGCGAGCATTTTCCGTACTAGTAAATATATACTTTTTTAACACTGGTGAAGCGCTGGTGGCCGAATTCGGTACTAATGAACTATGTGAGTCAAAACTTGATGTGTTTTGCTATGAAATGAAACCTCAACGGAATCTAAATAACTGCTATTTGCCGGCCTCCGAGGCGCGAGTGGTAGCGTCTCAGCCTTTCTACTTTAAAAAAAAATTACTCTATATTAAAGAGTAGTTTTTTTGTTTTTTTTTTGGCAGTGATGTTTTTAAGTTTTTAATATTTATCTCTTGTTAAATAAGTATTCCTTATAGAACAGTTGTCGGCTGAAATGTAGCCGATAACAAAATAATATCATAATGAATTTAGAAACATGGAAACTGGACTGTCAATGAGTCAAAATTATTTATTAAGTAGTCTAATAAGAGTTTTCTTTTTACACGAGGATAAAACCGAGTAAGGTTAAAAAATAAATAGAAGTACTGATCTGGTAATCGAAATACGGATAAGATTACGTGAGCTTGGAGCCCTCTCTCCCGCAGACAGAAGAAGATGGACACGCACACTGACGGAGGAGATGGAGAACAAGTGGCAAGAGAACGGTGGGACGGCAGCTCAAAAGGCAGATAGAAAACACCGCCTGGTGAGAAATGTAGGCGCTGGTGAGAGAGAGCCACGGCTCGCTGGATTACCTTTACTGGATTTACTGCCTTACCCGGTTTATGGTGGGGCATGGGGAGTACAGAGCATACCTTCATAAGTACGGCCTCGACGATGAACAGAATTGTCCGGTATGCGAGGAGGAGGAATCAACATACAACGTGTCTTCCACTGTCCAAGATACGAAGGACCTAGGACAGAGCTACTTGATATACTAGGCAGGGAAGTGATGTTCCAGCTTGAGGAGCTGATGGATATAATGATAGAAAAGAAAGAAAACTGGAAGGCGATCACTACGTATGTGAAAATCATGATGAGAGACCTCCAAGCATGAAAGAAGTCACGAAACAAAAGGCGGCGTTGGAGGGTGCGGGGACAGACAGGTCCGCGAGTGAGCGACTAGCGGGTTCCCACGTGCATGTGGGGGTCGCCTTGACGTGAAGAGGCCGCGGACACTCCGCTCCCGTATCTGATGGCGTCCGCAGGTAGTAAGTATAAGGGATATGTATGTGTGCCTGGTTAGATTATGGTGTAAGTTTGCTGTACAGACATTAGGATGTAATTTTTTTTTTACGTATATATTTGAGTATTTTGCTTTTGATATATATTATGTCTTTATAATGTCTTTCTGATCTTTGCCTAATTCCCTATTTCTTGGGGCCTTATTGCAGTATGAAGTATTTTGAATTTATTGCATTCCGTGAGGATTAGTTGTTTGGCTAAAGATTTTTACTGCTGTCCGATGCAATTTTTGGTATTAATATGGTATAATCCATTTTGGTATTAATATGGTATGGTATGGTATAATCCATTTTTGGTATTGTGTTGTTGCACTGATCGTGTAATATTAATGAATGTCTCTTTTCAGGCGTATTTTTATGTTCTTGCTGTATTGGTTATTATATTGTTGTCAGACTTGTTTTCTTGAGTTTATATACATTGTGTGGCTTTTTTCTTTGTATATAGTTTCATAATCTGTTTTCTGTATCTTGATGTATGGTGGTGTATCTTATTTTGTGTTGTTTTACTGTGACTGATGTGTTTTTGTTGATATTCCTATTATGAAGCGATTGCATTATGACGAATGAGTGTGTGACTGGGCGTGTAACCCCCCTACCAGAAGGAATCCAGCTGTTCCAGAAAGGGTGGTAGCCAGGGGTGGCGGTAATCGGTAGTGCGCAGGTTTACATACGCATATTAATAACATCTTGCGGAACCTATTAGCGAGCCCGACATTGCTTAGGCGTCCATAAATGGGATGCGCCCCACCTCTTTAACAAAAAAAAAAAAAAAGTTAAAAAGTAATACAAAAAAAAGTAATTTTTAAAACTTTTCTTTCAGGCCTTTTTTTAAATTCAATAATAAAATGGAATGAATAAATTGACAGAAAATTTATCGGAGAAAATATAAGAATGTTATGAATTATTTTACTGTAATTATAAATGAGTTATTAATCTCCTTAAATTCACCATCCTATAATATAATGAATCTATTATAAGTTATAAGTGAACAGAACACAAAACCATTTTTAAAAACTAAAAATTATTTTTTGATGTATTTCTTTAAATTAATTTTATTAATTATGGTTAGTTGGTATTGATATATAATTTATTTATGTAATAGTTTCCACTTACTAACGATATTTAATAGTATATTCGAGCACTTTCGGATTAGTAATCCATCCTCAGGAACATTGATGTGTTATAATTATAACAATTTACTCCACAAATCATTAAATATACTAATTTGAATTTTAAAAAAATTAAAAACAAAGATTAAAAATGTAAAAATTGATCGGCGAAAGGTAAAATACTTTTAACTTTACCCGTCATGTCAGTATGCATAAATACATAGATATAATATGTATGTATAAATACATACATGTCAGTATAGATAACAATCGAGACCTTCATACTGACATGACGGATTATGTTGATATTATTTTACCTTTCGAGGATCAATTGTTATATTTATAATTTTTGTTTTTAAAATTCAAGTTATGATTTGTAGAGTAAATTATCATAATTATAACACATCAATGTTCCTGAGGATGGATTACTTATCCGAAAGCGCTCGAACATACTATTAAATATTATTGGTAAGTGAAAACTTTTATATAAATAAATTTCTTTAAATGAAATTACATAATTTTAAGCTCAATTAGCAAAAAAAAAAAATACATAAAAAAATGAAAAAAATATATATAAAACTGCCAAAATATTAGAAAACCAACCACATTTTATTACGCTAACCATCAATAATTTAAAAATCAATTTTTGTTTATCATAGATGCTAAACAAAAAAAAAATGTATGATGGAGTAGATATATATACTCATTATGAACTAATGAAAAAAGATGAAAGAATATTTTGTTGGGACCGATAATAGAATGATTAACAAAATAACAAGCCCCATCACCATTGTATACAATGTCCTCATATATACAGACCATAAGCCCTCCCCAATCCACCCACTATTACATGGCTACGCTATGTAACCAACCAGTAACAGCGTTACTAAAATTGCACAGTATATTTATTTACTCGCATATTCTATTTCCTTCATTTTTTTTTTAATTAACCACAATAAAACCACAAAAATTAATTAAAATTTTAAATTAAAATACCTTTTAATCAGAATAAAATAATAATAAAAATAATATTTATGTAAAATATAATATCCTACACCACGATCAATATGTTAAATTTGAAAGATGTAAAATCAAAATACACATATATTATCTCACAAAAAAACAACACAAAATTACACTAAATAATAATAATAAAAGAAAATTATAGCTCTAATAAAATATAAGAATTTATGATATGCATTGATCATAATTAAATAAACAAATTAATCTATTAAAATTAAACAAAAAAATCTGAAGAGATTTGTTTAAATTAAATACTTCCAGTATAACTAATTCAATAAACTTAATCTAATCTAACTGGAAATAAAAAATTAAAATCTTACCAATATTCGAGTACAAATCATGTAGGATACATCATAATAATAAAAACTGGAATATATAATCGTATAATTTAAATAAAAATCTAACAATCAAAAAAACATAGTAAAAGTTGCTCCACAAACAAAATTAATCAGAAAATTTGCCGGCATCCGTGGCGCGAGTGGTAGCGTCTTGGCCTTTCATCTGAAGGTCCTGGGTTCGAATCCCGGATAGGCACGGCATTTTTCATAGGCCACATTTCCATATCCCACGCACAAGCTTCAAAGTTATGTGGCGATATAAAAAAAAAAATTAAACTAAGAGAAAAAAGGAAGTATTTTCAATCATATAATAAAGAAAATATTTATCACATAAAATGGAGACACTGATTAACAATCCAAACAGAACGGCTCAACCGCAAATTTTAGGTTAGCCCAAGTTCGGTAAATATATATAAAACAATATAGGTTTAAAAACAACCTAGTTCATTCCTTTACAAGGTTCAACCGTAATTACAACTTTGATGTACAAGATTGGTGTACCATATACTAAACTATATAGGATTAATTAACTTTGGTGATGATGGGACGTGTAAAGTAAATTTTACTGTACGGAAAGAGAAAAACTGAAATATATAAAACAAATTGTGGAAGATATACATAATAAATATATTAAGATTAACAGGTGGGCACAAAATGAAAAGGAGAATGGCATCAAATAAGAAAATTGACTGATGACATAAAAAAAAAAAAAAAAAATTGTAAACATATCGTAATGAATTATATATATAATATTTATAGCAGGAGCGATGTAAAATGACGAATAGCACAGGCGAAACGAGCCTTCAGTCAGAAATATAATTTTTTTACATCAAAAATTAATTTAAACGTCCAGAAAACGTTTTTGAAAGTATATGTTTAGAGTATAGCTTTATATGGAAGTGACACTTGGACGATCAGAGTACCTGAGAAGAAAAGATTAGAAGCATTTGAATTTGCGGTGCTATAGGAGAATGTTAAAAATCAGATCGATGGATAAAGTGACAAATGAAGAGGCATTGTGGCAAATTGATAAAGAAAGAAGCATTTGGAAAAATATAATTAAAAGAAGAGACAGACTTATAGGTCATACATGAAAGCATCCTGGAATAGTCGCTTTGGTATTGAAGGGACAGATAGATGGGAAAAATTGTGCAGGCAGACAACGTTTGGAATATGTAAAACAAATTGTTAGGGATTTAGGATGTAGGGGGTATATCGAAATGAAACGACTGACACTAGATAAGGAATCTTGGAGAGCTGCATCAAACCAATCAAATGACTGAAGACAAAAAAAAAATATTTATGCTGTTTATTTTTCATCTAGTCAACTGAAATGAGATTCATTTAAATGCAAACAGAATGATTTGTTTTTAACGGTTTATTGAAATCGAAAATTAAAGAATAAATTGAAATAAAAATTCACCTAAAAACAAAAAAGAAATAAGGGTACCCGGAAACCTGATTTTTTTTAATTCGATGTTTTTGCATTTTTGGTTATTTCAAATGTTATTTTATGCGTATAAAAAAATAAAATAGCAAAAAAAAATTATAAGTAATTTTGATTTTTACTTCCTCGTACAAAATAAAGGAAATATTGTGATCGCGAATAATCACGGTTTTCATATTTCAACGGAAATATCCATTTTGACCATCCGTGAATCCATTTTGACTAGCGTCAGCGTGACGTCTGTACATACATACGTATGTATCTCGCATAACTCAAAAACGATTAGCCGTAGGATGTTGAAATTTTCGATTTAGTACTGTAACATCTAGATATGCACCTCACTTTTTGATTGTAATCAACTGGACCAAAAGTGTCCAAAAAAAGCCCAAAATCAAAAAAAATTTGGATTTTGCACTACTTAATTGCAGTAATAAGTCCTCATTGAGAGCTTTTCAAAGACATGTCACAAGTGTATTTATTTTCATTGTTTCCAGAGTTATAGTCAAATAAAATGTTAATTAGTGAAATATTTGGATCTTACAAGGAGAAGGCACATCTGTTCGAATCCAACTTCATATACATATATATTTTTTTAATTTAAATATATTGATTTATTAAAACTATCAATCAATCTCTGATTGTAAAAATGTTTACGATAAATAATAATTAGATAACAATAAAAAAAAAAATGAAAAAATATAAGAAGTATTAATGAAATAAAATTTTATGTACTTTTAAAAATGTGTATAAATAATTTAAAAGTCGCAAAAGGAAATCATGTGTGTCCACATTAGATTTTTTTTGTAAATTATTTGTTAAGAGTATTTGTTTTTTGTTGGCACTGTCATTGTTATTATGTAAGGGAAATTTAGGGTTTGTATAGGGCAATTTTTTAACTTATATGTCCACTACATTGTCCATGAAACATTTTAGTTATTTCAATTCGTTGGGCTCACGATTGTGGAAACTACGCGGAGAATTTTATTTGAAGAATGTTGTGTTGGATAACGGTAAAAAATTTCCACGAAAGGGTCGACTGACAGATAAACTTATCATGAAATTCAGGGCTTCTGTCGTGTTGCTATAAGGGAAAATGCACACATTGTAGAAAATATGAATATGAAAATATGAAGTGTGTAATACGGGGAGATGAAAACCCTTCACACGGGCTTTTTTCTGAATAACGAAAATACGGGGTGTAAATATAACCTTTTTTTATTTTTTATTTTTTTGAGAGGTGCAGGAATCCATTTTACAGACGCCGACACAGTGTCGGGGTCGGTAACAGGTCCTGCAAGGTGCTATTAGGTGCTTGTATATACCTGCGCACTACCGACTAAACCTCCACCCCTGGCTGCCCCCCTTCCTGGTACAGCTAGCGTTGCATTTCATCTGGAAGGGAGGAGTCGCCCACACACACAGTCGAACACCACATTCATACCACAAAAATGTACATAATACATATACAATAAAACAACAAATACAATATAAGGCACAATAGGAATTAATATTGTCATACTTATAACGCAAAATTCAAATACTTCCTCAATGTGGATACTACAATTAATACATCATATTACAATACATCGAAATACGTAGTAATAGTGATACATTATATTCAATGCACACAGGTGTAAATATAACATAGATAAAATAAATAAAAAACAATATTCACATAAATCAACCATACCTAAAACGATTACCACAGTAATAAAAACAAATTTTCAAAGTCTTGTTGACGTTACTCCCCCAAGAAAATGTTTGCATGGTATCACTCAGAACCCCAATGAAACTTATAACAACTTTTTATAGTCCAGAGTACCAAAACGTGTTTTTGTTGGGCTGAATGCTTTATATTATGTTTATGATGCTGCCTTAACTTATAATGACGAGAATGCAGGACGTGTTAAAGTTATGCAAAAGTTTGAAATGGAACCAGATGGAAAACATGTTGTGCGCGTTAAAAATTAACGGACTATTATTGAATAAAAAGTGCTGATAAGAAAGCAAAAGTAGTTTATTTATATGAAATAAAGAAAAACAGAAAAAGTACTCGACCAGAATAAAAGAAGAATGAGGAAGAAAACCCAGACAATTCAGAATGTGTTCCTGGGATGTATTGACCTGTGGTAAATAATGTTTTTAATCGTTTTTCGAAAAGTGCATGTTTTTTAACTATAAGACCCATTATTTCATGAACCCCTTAAAATAGGAAAATGAAATTTTTACAGTATGTTTTAGTATGCAATACACAACTACTGCGGTTTTTTTTAGGATTTAATGATCTGTGTTTTCTACGATACGTAAATTTTGTGCAAAAAATTAGCTACAAAAATAGGAAAAATGAATAAAAATTGTAAGTGAAAAAGTTTTTGTAGTAAATGTATGAAAAAAACTCAATAGTTAAAAGAAAGATCTTAAAACAACTGTGCAAAATTTCCCTGCTAAAATCCTCTAGTGTCCTGATACAATGGGTTTTAAAGTTAGAAAAAATATCATTACCGAGATACAGGGTACCAGGTGTCCTTAAAAAAAAAAACAATACTTTGATTATTAAGGAAACGTTGATGTTTATAAAAATAATTAGTAAAAATTTAAAAAATACAATAAAATATGACAGAAAGAAAAAAAAATGAGCGTTAAACATCAAGGTAGAAGAAAACAATAAACTAAAAGTTACATTAATTAATTATGTATAAACCTAATAAAAGATAATCTAATTAAACAAGATTATAAAAGTAGACAGCACAAGCTAAGTGAGCATTTATGCAGGAAAAAATCAATTGATATTAAAGATAAATTTAAGAAATGGTTTTTATACATCTATTTTACTTCGTTGTACGAAGTACAAAAACAACTACTATCTATTGTAATGGGTACCATGATTCGACTTCCGGAAAATTTCGACATATCTTTGCGTTTCACATCCCCCAGATACCAAAACCACCGTCAGTTCAAAGGTTTATATACATATATATTTCACTTTCTTGTGGGCACGAAAATCAGCCGTAATTTTGCGCTACTTTCAAATTGACACATAAGATATAACTACCTAAAATCTCCGTCGAATTCCTTAATGGGCAAAATCGGACCACGGGGGTGGAAATGGGGGGGCTTTTTAGAAAAAACAAATATCACTCTAACTTTCTTACTAAGTAAAATATTGAATTCGTTTAAAGTTCCTACTATTCCTTGGACAAGGGCCTAAAACTTAGAAAGTAAAGTTTTTTGATATCACCAACCACTGGCCCAGGGGATGTAAAAAGTGGGATTTCGAAGACAAAAAAAAATCATACCTACTATAATAGTCAGAGTATCGAATCGGTTTAAAGTAGCAGTTAGTCCTCTAAACATTACCTAAAAAAGGTTTGTCTGTAACAATTTTTGATATGACCAACCCTTATGGCAAGGGATTACCAAAATGTTGCTGGAATTTTAAGAAAATGGGACTTGTCGTATGCTAAGCATGTGAAACTTTTTTTTCACATGCAACCATTGTCGTATTGAGTAAATTTGAAGTTTTTCATAACTTTAAGGTGGAAATCTTTTAATTCCCTACTTAGCACCGGTGAAATCTATCTCCGCCTTCCGGCGTGCCGAAAGGGATTTTTTTTTTTAATTTTATTTTCTCATTGGTTTTTTTAATAAGAAAATAGTAAACAAAAAAGTGTAATCAAACTATTGAATAACAACGACTAAATAATGATACATAATTAATAGAACGAAAATTATTCTTTTTCTTAAAAATAAAGATTAAATAAGAAAACATAATTACGTTTCATAGGCGTTCATTACTTCTCTATTCAAGATTCAAAAAAAAAAAAAAAATTATGAAAAACCCATATTAAACAGAAAAAGGTAATCGAAAACTTTTACATAATTCGATTGTTAAAAAGTACGGTGATACTCAAAAAATAGAAAATACATAGTATAACATATTATTAAGCGGAGAGGTGTAACGGACAACGATGGGGGATATACGATGCAGAGGGCATAAATAATGCATTCTTATGAAACGTAACGATGCATTTTTTATACCAAACCAGCAGCTGAATAAAAGTTTTTATTCCCAATAATAAATCCACAAACTTAAACAAATAAAAAAAAGGCAAATGGACAAAATACTTATGTAGATTAGCTTTTTTTTAAAAAAAAAAAAAATATATATATATATATATTTTATATATACCAAGTAAACAATTATGTATGAAAATTAAATTTCGTAAAAAAAAAAATAGAATGTTTATATTAGCACACGTGTTTCTCTTTAGGGTAAAAGTAACTTTTTACGGGTTTCATGGTTGGAAAGCATACATTTCTACGCACCCCTACCTTAAAACAACCCTTAACTGTAACCCCTAGAGAAGAAATAACACGTGCAGAAAAGCGCGACTTACCGGAAACAGACGTTTTTAATGCATTAGATTTACACTACAACTGCAGATCATTTTAGTTAAAATTGCCTAATTTTTTTCCTTTCTTTTAACCAAAAGAAACCAACAAAAAATATATTTTAATAGTCTTTCAAAAAATAAATAATAGTACTATAAATACTTACTTTTATCGCAAATTTCAAACATGCATAATAAATTAAATATAGTTTATCTTATATGTACATATATTATCTTCTTGTCAAAAACATACATAAATATATATATATATAATAACGTACAGCGACTTAAGCTTGGATGGCAGAGATCTGGGAGGTTTAACAGCGTTTTCAAAAACAAACTTTCGTTTTGCCTTGAAAAGAAAGTTTTCGATCAATATATTCTGTCAGATCTTACCTATAGAAGCGAAGCTTGGATATTAACCGTTCAATGATTACTGAAGCTGCGGGTAGCAAGAAGAAATACGGATTGATATATGCTTGGAGTTACCAGACGGGATAGAAAGACTCTGAATGGATCAGAGAACCCAAGAAAATACATGACATCATCATGAAAGTTAAAGAATTAAAAACGGTGGGCAGTCCACGTAGCACGAAGAATTGATGGCAGGTTGACTAAATTAGCACTTGAATGGATATCACTAGATGTTAAACGCAAACGAAAAAGATCACAGGATCATTGGATTAATGATATTATCAAGTAGATCGGATCGAATTGGCAGAAGATCGCACAAGACTGTTTTAGTTGGAAATGTGCTGAAAAGTCCTTAATCCTGCAGTGGATCGATAACGGCTGAAATGATAGCGATGATATGATGTGTGTGTGTGAAGTGGTGAATTTATTTGTTGTTTAATAAATCTATCCTATTCACTATTGACTGTGACGTACTTAAAGAATTTGATGTAAAAATGACAATAGTCAGTGTTGCTTTTTCCGAGAAAAAGGATGTTTATTATAAAATCAATCACTATGTGGTGAACAGAGTAAAGGTGACACTTGCAGGGTCGAATTTTGTCTGGCATGCTATTATTCAACAAAAATTACTGATATTCCTTATCTTTTCTGTTAAACCTGATCTGAGATACTTGTTATTCATTCTTTTTAGGAATCGCTGTACCGTTTTTGGGAATGATTTGTAGCTCGCCAGGTCGCACAATAAACCAACTCAACCGTATATACATTTAAATTTTACAATTGCATCAGTTCTCACTACATATTATGAAGGTTTGATCGGGTACTAACGTAAGTGGGTTGACGCGCAGTGATATTCATGGAATTTTGGGAGGGGATAGACGCTACGGCCGGCTCGGCATTCCCTCTCACTGGTCAACATCGTCATATCAGAGTAAGAAGTTTCATCATCGATTGCGAAACCGTAGTATTTTCTCACAAATTAGGGGGTCAAACCCTCAAAAATTTGAACTACACTACGTGCGCGTTTCGGGTATATGACGTTGTCACTTACCTAAGTCTTCGACTGGGCCAGCAAATATAGAAAAAAAAAATGAAGGAAGAAGTGAAGCTATAGAAAGTGATAGTTACAATAGGCAGAAGGATGTTCGATAGATGATTGAGGACAATATTAGGTAGATCCGTGACCTCACCGAAGACAATCAGCACCTTACGATTGATGAAATCGCTTTAAAAGTGCGTATCATCATGGAAAGTTTTTTAAATAACACTTTGGGTTCTGAAAAGTCTGTGCGAATGGGTTTTAAGACTAAATCCAAAGTTAAAAATAGGGTCGACGGGAAATATGCCGAAAGCTCCTGAATCTATTTCACCGAGAGGGAAGTAATTTTTTGCATCAAATGTGAGACATGTGTTGAGACAAGTGTTATCACTACACTTTCGAGTAGGAAGTGGTGTAGGAATGGAGAGACAAAAACGCGTATCAGCTGGAAAGTCTTCGTAACCGTATTTTGGGACCGGAAAGGTATATTGCTCATCGATTTTCTCCAGGAATATCGCATTATAGAAGCTGCTTATTTCTACCACCTTTAGAACTAAGTGAAATCCGTCTGCAGGAACAACAAAGGTCAGTCGATCAGGTCTCAAAAAACTGTTAGCATTCGGGATTAACTGGACGAAATATACAGGGAAACTTTAGAATATTTCCGTACTGTTCGGATTTATCCCGCTCGATTGTTTTGGCCATTGAAGAAGGCACTGACAGGATATAGAATCCAGAACGATAAAGAAGTAGAGAAGTTCGTAAGCAATTGGCTTAGGACAAGTTCTCAAACGTTTAAACCACCGGGTTGATCTAGTGGTGAACTCGTCATCGCAAATCAGTTGATTACAAAATTGGGAGATCTAAGGTTCAAATCCTAATAAAGGCAGTTAATTTTATACGGATTTGAATATTAGATCGTGGATACCGGTGTTCTTTGGTGGTTGGGTTTCAATTAACCACATTTCTCAGGAGTGATCGACCCGACACTGTACAAGACTGTTCATTCACATTCATGCATATCATCCTAATTCATCCTCTGAAGTAATACCTTACGGTGTTTCCGAAGGCTAAACTGAAAGCAAAAAAAGTCCTCAAACGTTTAGGAAGAAGGAATATATAAGCTCTACACGTATTGGGAAAAGTATGAAGAACTTCAGGAAGACTACAGAAAAAAATTAAATGTTTTTTTTTATTTTTATGTAGTACTAATAAATATTAAAAACATAAATCGTTTTATATTTTACTGACCTAGTATATAATTAAAACCCTGTAATATTTAGAAATTAGCGACCATTAATATGAAAAAAAAAACAAACAAAAAAGCTAAAAATAAAAATGAAATATTACTAAGGTAGGTAAACGTTCTTACAACTTTCTACAATAAAAACTTGAAAACTCACAAGTAACTCTGAATCAAAAATGTACACAATCGTGATGAATTGTTACGTGAGTAACAATCTTTCCTTTTTTTTCGGTTGTCACGCTCACATCATAATAATTTTGTCATAGATTTCCTGTGATGAACCACATTAAAATTATATTATAAACACATTAATTTTAAAACATAGAATTACAATTTTAATTAGACCCAATGATTACATAACTCAGCTGGACAAGCATACGAATCATCTGGCGCTCAATCTACTTGAAAATGATGAGGAAGCGTCTTACATCATCACCATTATAAAGTTTATAATTCAATGGTTTTGCAGACGTTAAAATCTTCTTTTTTTTTACGAATAAATCCACTAATTTCAACGATTATTTTTACTTTTGTTGAAGGAAAAATGAAAATAAATTATTTCTGTATAAGATTCTTTCCTGAAACCAATATGGTATGGTGCACAAATATGGGAGACTAGTTGAAATAAAAACATTGAAATCATCCAAAGGTTTCAAAACAACGTCCTCGGAATGGTATCAGTGGCTCCGTGGTTAACTAGGAAAGATGAGGTGCACAAGTATCTTGAAGTGCCTCGTGTTCGTGAAGAACACGAAGAACCAGTAGGGATTACATTTACAACTTAGACAAAATCTATTTGACAATGGTAAGGAAGTAAGACGATTGAGCAGGTTGCACGTACTGGACCTCGCAGATCTTTGCGAGAATGGATGATCACTGGAGCGCATAACCCGTGGAATGATACAGTAGTTATTATATTAAAGATAGTTAAACGTTAAGGATCTTTACTTGAATTTGACAATGTTGAAGATGGTGATTGACTCTGAATCGGTGGTCTGATTTTCTGTTGAGAATTCGGTGTCTTTATTGTTTTGTGGTTCTAGTTTTTATCTGACTTTATTATTTGTGATTTAACTTGGTTGACTCTAATAATCCACCGGGTTAGTCTAGTGGTGAACTCGATATCGCAAATCAGCTGATTTCGAAGTCGAGAGTTCTAAGGTTCAAATCCTTGTAAAGGCCTTTTATATGGATTTGAATACTAGATCGTGGATACCGGTGTTCTTTGTTGGTTGGGTTTCAATTAACCACAAGTTTCAGGAATGTTCAACCTGACACTGTATAAGACTACACTTCACTTACACTTATATGTATCATCCTCATTCATCCTCTGAAGTAATACCTGACTGTGATTCCCGGAGCTAAACAGGAAAAAAAGAAAGAAAAAAGGATTGACTTTAATGTTTTTTAAGGATCGATCTAATGTTTTTTTTAATGTTTTTTTCTAAAAAAGGATTTTTTAAAAAAAAATCCTTTTTTAAGGATTTTTTTAATGTTTTTTTATTATTTGTTATCTGTAATCTTTGTTTAATTGCTTATTAACTAATTGCTTATTTTGTGTTATGGCGGGTAATGGAAGTTGTTAATATTGTACTTGAGGTGGGCTATCTTCGGATAGCCTCTGATACGTTACTCTTAGCCAAAAAATTTACTTATGGTTGTAATCCTTATGGAATGTAAAATTAAAATTTAAAAAAAAATAGACCCAATAGTATTTAAAAATTAAAATAATAGAGTAATAAGAGTATAATAGAGTATTAGAGTATAATAATAGTATTTTAAAAATTAACCTTTTAAATACTAAGAGTAATAATATTTTTAATTTATTAATTTATGTGTAGGTGTTTATTTTTAATTTATTATTTATTTAAATTAATATCAACAAAATTAATATTTATAAACTATAAAGCGAAAAGAAACGCGAACTTAAAAATATTAAATTAGGTAAAAAAACGTGCGTGCAAAATTTAATTTAAAATATGAAAAATGGGCAAGACTTTCTTTTTTAAATAAAATTTCGTGTTCGTTGACAGTTATTCGGTCTTCATTTTTAACCTATTTTCTACAGAATAAAAGTGAAAGGATTTTTGCATGACAAGAAATATTTGAATAGCTTCTACACGACAGCAAATTACAGAATTTCTATACATTTATGGACAGGATTTAAAAAAAAAAAAAAATGACGTGTCGTCAGTAGGTTTTTTTTAATAATATAAAATCAAAAATTTGATTTGTAATACTTTTCTGTATTATTTTTTAATAGATGGATTCATTATGAATTATTTAACAGAAAATTTATCAAAAGGAAATCAGATTTTCGCTTTACTTCAGTATTCTTCTTTCTCAAGATATAAAATAAAAATAAGTGTATTTACTTGAGCGTCTTTAAAAATGAATGAATGAATGAATGAATGAATATCATTAAAATATCTAATGAAATTTGATCATAATAAAATTTTATTTCACTAATAAATAAACTTTTATATACTTTTAAAAATGTGTATATGTAATTTAATAGGCGTACAAGGAAGTCATGTGCTGTCCATATTAGATTTTTTTTTTAACTTTAATTTTCAAGATTTATAATCAAACTATATCTAATATTAATGTAAACGATATGGAAACGTTTTTTAGAAGAGGAGTTAGATGGGACCTGGGTTAAGAATTACAAATATTTATGTGTCATAGTATTTATCTGTTTTTCGGGTTTTGGCTGTTATTAAAAATATTATATGAGGTAGCAGTCAAGCGAAGTGTTCTAATGGACCCACATTTTCTAATAAACCCTTTTTTTCCTTAATTATACTTTAACTATTGCATAATTTTTCAAGTAAAAACGTACTTTCAGGAAGAGTGTCAAATCGAACCCAAACTTTTTTCATCAAACATTTTTATATTTTCGCAATTATACTCTAAATATAGCATCATTAAATTTTTAATATTTAAAAATTCTGTGTATATTTCAAATAAAAATCTGCCGAAAAAGTCATGGAACTCACCGGCTTTTTATAAAAATACTTCTCGTTGCAAACTAAAATAACTAACCTAGCTGCTTTAATTGTCAGTGGCTTATCGATATGGTTCTTTCTAAAAAAAATTTCTCTTTACCAGTTTATTTTCAAATCTTTTCATTTTAAATATAATCATCAATATAAATTAAAATATTTTGATGTAAAAAAACTTCAAAAGCTTCTTTTCTGATTTGTAAAAATAATTTTCTTTTGCCAACAGTTATGAAGCAGTAAAAACTATGCCTGACCGAATATCCGGTCAGGCACGTCTCTTTTCATACAAAATTTCCATTTCATATTCCCAAGAACACGCTTCAAGCTTATATGGTAATTAATCATCCAAACAAATATTGATGATTGTGAATATCTTTTTTGTTTGAAAGCTCTCCTAAATTGTTCAAGTCTGCTTTGATATCTTCTTCATTATTCCGTGCTTTGTAATTCTGCAACCTTAACAAGAAAATACTTCTGATATACTATGTTCTATCTTAATATCTAGCTACTCATTATTTCTCTTTGTTACATTTCATTACCTTTGTTTTACTCTTGTTTACTTATAAATTTAATTCTTTCATTAACAGTGACTCAAATTCATTCTTACTACTTTACAGAGTTAAACTAATTTTTTATTTCAATCAAAAGAAAGATTAATAAACAATTCGTAACATTCCCGTTTTTTTGTCTTTAAATTGTTACTTCAGTTTTAAATACTTCTTTAATTCTTTTTCAATACTTAAATTATAAGCAATAAAAAAAATCGTACATCTCTCTCAAACTAAAACTTACTTTTCCTCGTCGACAATGTATTTTGACAAAACAAAAATTATTAGGGGCTGTAAATATACGCCTGTTAGATTATAAGCGAGTTGAATCGATAAAAAATAGAACACCAATTTCAATATAATGAACCTTAATAGGAAAATGAAGAGTGAAGTGGTTTCCCGTTGGATTCTTTATTAAGCTGAATTTACTTCTGCACATCGCTAAGCGTTAGGATGATATTGAAATAATATGTATACTTTAATCATCACGTAAGCTTACTAAATAGTTAACATCATTACTTTCAGAAAAGAGCACTTCCAGCTTTGCCTCTAGCACCACAACTGCGCATCATACGTATACGAAAAATGAAATAGACAGTATAAAGCAGTATATTTCTGATCTTAAATAATGTATTCCATAATTCGCTTCTATAAATGCCAGGTTTTAGAGTATTACGACTTTCTCGTGCTGAACGTTAATAATTCAAAATTAAATTAAATCAGCATTGTTTAAATCTATTCATTTCTCGATATTTACTTCTAACGACCACTTTCCTTTATTGTTTTAATTAAAAATATGTATACTTTCCCAAGAGATAACAACCGAAATTATACATGTGTATATATATATCTCTAGGTGTTTCTATCTAGACCCACCGGGTTCGTCTAGTGGTGATCGCGTCTTCCGAAATCAGCTGATTTGGAAGTCGAGAGTTCCAGCGTTCAAGTCCTAGTAAAGCCAGCTATTTTTACACGGACTTGAATACTAGATCGTGGATACCGGTGTTCTTTGGTGGTTGGGTTTCAATTAACCACACATCTCAGGTATGGTCGAACTGAGAATGTACAAGACTACACTTCATTCACACTCATACATATCATCCTCTGAAGTATTATCTAAACGGTAGTTACCGGAGGCTAAACAGGAAAAAGAAAGAAAAGGTGTTTCTATCTAATTAGAAATGACAAGAAATTAAAATAATCAATAAATGCATCATAAAAAAAGGTGACCACACAGTTGTAAGAATTTCCCGTCAGGCGGCTAAAGCAGCGTTCCCAGAAAGTTCTACAACTACGGAGTATTTCTGATGCACGGCTTACACACACAATCTAATTTAAAACATTTATCATTTTATTTAAATATAATATTTTTTCGTTTATTTCATCCAGTGATTCTAACTAAAGCGCTCGCGCATACTGCATTTAATTCCGGCGGATGTGGTGGTACTACCGACAACTGTCGGCACTAACTAAACTAACATAATGTAATTTCAAAACTTGTATAGAACAAATTTCGTTTCTACGGTCGGCAGACTGGTGTAATCGCAAGGTTAAACGCACCAGGTACCAAGTCAACCGGGAGATCGAGTTCGAAATCCAGTCAGGCCGAGTTACTTTTTTCTACAGCTGGTGTAGCCGCGAGGCTTAACACACCAAAACCAAGTCAAACGGGTGATCGACATCGAGATCCAGCCAAATTACTTATTTTTACAGTTTAAATATTATTCAATAATTTAATTCGACTGCTCACCTGTGACGTCACGACATAGCAGTAGTTTAGAACATTTTTGGGGGTGAGGGTGCGATTTAGAAAATTTTTTTTGTAGAAATGTTGTTTTTACTTTCTTGTACTAAGTAAAGGAAGTATTGTGAACGCGAAAAATTTTGGTATCAGATTTCAACGCAAGTATCCAATTTGACCATCCCTAAATTTATTTTGACTAGTTTCGGCATGACGTATGTACGTATGTATCTCGCAAAACTCAAAAACTATTAGCCGTGGTAAGTTGAAATTTAGGATTTTGGACTGTTGTAAAAACTAGTTGTGCACCTCCCCTTTTGATTGCATTTAACTGATCCAAAAAAGCCCAAAATCCCCCAAAAATTGGATTTTGGACTTTTTCTTAACTGCAGTAATCAGACCTCATTGAGAGCTTTTCAAGAAGATATCATAAGTGGTACTTATTTTCATTGCTTCCAGAGTTATAGCCAAATATTTAATTAATAATTTAATTAATGAAATATTTGAATCGTAGAAGAGGAAGGCACATCAGTTCGAATCCGACTTCATTTCATTTTTTTTATTAATTCCCTTGACCTTTTTGGTTGATAATTTAAAGTCCAGTAGTTATGGAGATATATAAGGTGATTTAGTGACCAACACCGAACATACACACGTACATACGAACATTAACATTAACATCCGGTTTTTTGGGTTCTTAAGTATCAAAATGTATCAAAATTGGACCGATTACAATACTTTCCCTTCTAGAGTTATAGATCGGCTACAGCGCTATCTAGACGGGAAAGTAAAAATATATAGCGACTGTAATTGGGCTTAGGTCTGATCAATATGAATAAATAAAAACACCTTTGTGTTTTTTATTTTAAAACTCTTAAGTACATAAAAACTCACTACCCGAACAAGAGATCCAGCTGCCTATGATTAAAAAAATATGCAATAAAAATTTGGAGACCTTCCGAAATATTGCAGTAATCAATACAGCCTTGTAATATAATATTATATCTATTATACCCGTAACAAAACAAATCACTTCGTCGAATTTTAAATAAATTTATTTTTTAACGTAAACCAATTAATTTGTTTTTAAATTAATTAGAGATCTTTCTTTGTTAACACGACTTTTTTCATTTTAAAGGAGGTACAAATAATTTTTATAATTTACTCAACTTCTTATTATTTGGTACGGAATTCAAAATTAAAAAAAAAAAATTGTTTAAAAAAATATTAATAAGTACTGTAATCTAGTTTATTTATAAAGATAAATTTTTAATGATTTAAACGTATATATTATACGAATAATCGCGTGTTTTATATAAATGCGGTTCCAGTATGAGGAAAAACAACAGTTGCCTCAGTTTAATTATACAGGACTGACAGCAATAATTTTCTAAAGGGTATAAAAAACCATTTCATCTGTTTTTACCAGACTGCTTGGATTCAGTTTGTTACTGTAAAAGCTGTATAATCCCTCAAAAAACAGTAAATAAATAAAAACACAGGAATAAATTTTCTACGCTCAGATGTAATATAGACCACAAACATTTTAATACACATCTTTTAAAAAAACAAAAGCATATTTCAATATTATTTTTGTAACAAAAAAAAAATTAATTTATATTAATGAAAATGTATACATATGTACGTAAAATATAAATGATTAAGCATGAAACTGAGAAAAATATCAAACCAGTGAACTGACTGAAACGTAAAAAATCTGATGTGGACACAACATAACTTCCTTCTACGCCTATTGAATTACTTATTCACATTTTTTTAAAATGAAAAGTTCATAAAATTTTATTTCATTAGTAACTTCTTATATTTTTTTTATTGTTATTATTGAATTATTATGTATCGTAATTTTTTTTTACAATGATGAGTTAATAATTATTAATAAATCAATATATTTAAATTTAAAAAAAGGAGGTGTCTGATTCGAACCGATGTACCTTCCCCTTATAAGATCCAAGTATATCATTAATTAAAATTTAATTTGGCTATACCTCTGGAACCAATGAAAATAAGTACCACTTATGATATACCGTTGAAACGCTCTCAATGAGAGCTTATTACTGCAGTTAAGAAAGAGTCATAAATATAGTTTTTCTTGAAATTGGGCTTTTTTGGACACTTTTGGTTAGTCGATTGCAATCAAAAGAAGAGGTACACAACTAGATGTTACAACACTTCAAAATTCCAATATCCTACGGCTAATTGTTTTTGAGTTACACGAGATACATAGTATGTACGTACGTACAGACGTTACACTGGAACTAGTCAAAATGAATTCAGGGATGGACAAAATGGATATTTCCGTTGAAATCTGAAAACCGAAATTTTTCGCGATCACAATACTTCCTTTATTTCACACAAGAAAGTAAAAAAAAATAAATCATCAACAGAAAACAAGGATCTATTTACGGTATATATGTACAAATTTTAACTAAAATTTACAATACATTTTACATTCATGTGTGCGAATAAGAGCGGTGAAATTTTTTTTTCGGATTGTCTTCGTTTATCTGTTAGCAATCGATGCTATTATTTAAAATTCGATCATTATTTAAAATCGAATATTAAGTTTTCCCTGAACCCAGGCAGTGAATCTTGCAAAAAATGAAATTGAATATAATACACTGTGATTGTTGAAAACGATCTTACGGTATCTGAATCCACTGAATCTGTTCCATGAATGGATAAAAACATTCAACAATGTTTTTTAAATGTTCTATTGATATAATTTTTTCCCTAGGACGAACAGAATTAAACAACTATCGGATGTGATATCTCTAACACTCATGACCAAGTACTACTAATAAAGTGAACTTGTCATGACAAGTGATAATTGATCATATAGGTAAGTAATATATTTAATATGTAGTAAGTAATATAGGTAATATATTTTATTACAACATTCTACAATTTTTTTTTGTTGGTCTTCAGTCATTTGACTGGTTTGATGCAGTTTTCCAAGATTCCCTTTCTAGTGCTAGTCGTTTCATTTCAGTATACTCCCAAAATCCTACATCCCTAACAATTTGTTTTACATATTCCAAACGTTGTCTGCCTGCACAATCTTTTCCTTCTACCTGTCCCTCCAATATCAAAGCGACTATTCCAGGATGCCTTAATATGTAGCCTATGTATATCTCTTCTTTTAACTATATTTTTCCAAATGCTTTTCATCGATTTGCCGCAAGAACTCTTTATTTGTCACTTTATCCACTCATCTGATTTTTAACATTCTCCTGTAGCACCACATTTCAAAAGCTTCTAATCTTTTCTTCTCAGGTACTCCGTTCGTCCAAGTTTCACTTCCATATAAAGTTACACTCCAAACATATACTTTCAAATTCTTGATGCTTAAATTAATTTTTGATGTAAATAAATTATATTTCTGACTGAAGCCTCGTTCGGCAATTTATATCGCTCCTGCTTCATCCATCTTTAGTAATTCTACTTCCCAAATAACAAAATTCTTCTACCTCCATAATCTTTTCTCTTCCTATTTTTACATTCAGTGGTCCATCTTCGTTATTTCTATTACATTTCATTACTTTCGTTTTGTTCTTGTTTATTTTCATGCGGTAGTTCTTGCGTAGGACTTCATTCATGCCGTTCATTGTTTCTTCTAAATCTTTTTTACTCTCAGCTACAGTTACTATATCATCACCAAATCGTAGCATCTTTATCTTTTCACCTTGTACTGTTACTCCGGATCTAACTTGTTCTTTAACATTTTTAATTGCGAGTTCTATGTAAATGTTAAAAAGTAACGGGGTTAGGGAACATCCTTGTAGGATTCTCTTTTTATATGGGAAAGAAATAAATCCCTACGGATTATGCGAAAAAAATAAATTCTTTTCTTCAATTAAATTAAATTGTACATATATATATATATATATATATATATATATATATTGTATATATATATATATTGTTTTATATATATATATATAAAATATATATATTTTATCTCAAATTACATGTACAATGGTTTCGTAGATTAGAAACCGTAAGTAAATTTCATGATAATTATCAAGTTATAAAGAAGTTTCTCTTGAAATACCTTAATTAAATACATTGTAGACAATATATTAATAGTAAATTCAAAGATAGAATAAGAAATGATAAACTCCAGCAAGTAATAAACTAGAAATTACAATAATGTCCAATACTACGAATAAAACCATAACATAAAAATAACAATAGTCAAATAGGAACAAATAACATTATAAACATAAATACTTTGATAATACACAACTTAAGAAGAGAGGCCTCGTTGAGTAACACTGTTAGGTTTCAAGATCCAAACCATGAATCCTCTTTAACCGCTTTACATCTTTCCCATTCTGTAAAAGGTTAACAGCTAGACAGTTTACGTGGTCGTTAAGTCTTACTTTGTATTTAACTGCAAATTGATCGACTTCCTCTCGAGCACATGGTAGCCCTAAAAGTACTCATGGATTTCTTTGTTCCTTATGAACCATGTTGCCGCCCCTGTAATGTATATCACAGATTTACTCTGGAAACGCTGAATAATTTCTGTATTACTGGTTTTCGCCGTACCCCATAGATGGATTCTGTATTGGTGTTACTTACCGTATCCCAGAGTTGAATTTCGCAGGTCTAAATTAGTTTTAGAATCAATTTATTCAGAAGTAGCTCATTAAATAGGGATTGTTGCGATTTCCTGCCTAATAACCAGTATCCATCCTTAAATCTCATATCCAGTTTTTTCCTTAGTATGAACCTTCCATGTTAGACGATGATCTAGGTGAATATATAAATACCGTAAACTTTCAGCTCGCGGGATGGAACCTTCATCTAAATGGATTCCAAGGTAGTATAAATAAATAAGGTAAATTCTATCAAAGAAAATATACAAAAACGAAACACTGATAACAAACGGAGATTCTCGGTAACTTAAAAGAATCATTAAATCATTAACACGAATATTTAAGTATTATTTATTTTAAAATGGATTTATTAGGAATACAATTTAACTGCCTAAAATTAATTATGAAATTATGATTACCTAAATACAAATAATATCATAAAAAAGCAACTTCACTAATCTATCTCTAATAAAAGCAACTTTATTAATCAAAATTTATCGTATAAAATATTAATTTTAATTAACGGTTATTTAATTACCTTATTCTACGTCGGTTGCATTATTATTACTTCCAACTTCTAACAATAAATTACATCAAAATAGCCTGTAAAAAAAAATAAAAGTTTATAATTAATCATCAATATTTTAACACAGTAAATTCACTAAATATACTTTTATTTGTTAATTTAACTATATATAATAACATGGAAACTATAAAAAAAAAAATACATAACTCTACCCGCAAAAAAATTTTAGTATTTTTTAACATCTTCAGGTTTACTAAAGTTAAATAGTAAAATCATGATAATAAGATCAGAATCATGCATGATACTTGTATTTTCATATATTACTCCTAAAATGTTTGACCTATAAATTCAGTGCAATACCTACCAACCCGAATTTTGAATAGCTTCCCGTATCTTGAGCGGTATGGAAGTGGGTTTTTTTTTTAATCAAGGAGACAAATTACGCTTTTTGAGGTAAAACCGTGATTGGGGTTTCATTTTATTTTCTAGAATGTTACAATACTACTCGCTATTGACTTCATTGTACTTTCAGATAATCGCAATAAATTGAGTATTAATAGTGCTAAAACACTATTGGGTTACTTTATCGGGTAACTCATAAGTTTTGAATTTTTTCCTGGCAGGAGAACCCGGATGTTTCCATTTCAAATTTGGATGCGACGCAAAGTGATGAATTATATTTAGTTTTTAGCACCATAGAAAAAAAACCGTTTTCATAAACGTAAGAAATGGCGAAAGAGAATCTAGAAATCTTTAAATTAAAAAGTAACAATAAAACGATCATAAATGAACAAATTAACAATCAAGCGGATGTCTTTTTTAAGAACCTCAATTTTTTAAAACAGGAAATAGATAAATAAAATTAAAAGATAAGTATAAACATTATAGCAAATAAACAAGAAGAAGGCCAGATAAGGCATGACGTCAAACATAGGGTGGGACGTTAACTAAACGCTATATAACGATTAACAGAAATTTAAAAGTACCAGTACAATAAGTTTTGACAATGGAGTGGTTCTGAAATCCGTAGTGATAAAAGAATGAAGTTAAGAAAAGTAAATAGGACTCAACATAGAAATTTTTATTGAACTTTTATTATTTTTCATTTGTTAAAAAATAAATAAATATAATAAATAAGATCGTAAGAATAAATATAGTATTTTCGATTTCATCGCAGGAAGAAGAGTTGAATTAGTCTACAGAAATATGAGAGTGGAAAAGTACAACTATCAGATTTTGAAATTTCTAAAACTTATCTAACATGTATTTATAATCTTGAATGTAATCAATGACAGAGTTAGAAACTAATCACTTTTCGGAACCATCAACGTGGTTTAGAAAGGATGTTAATAATAATCCTGGAAAGATTTTCCACACGGAAAGAATAGGAACTTAGAAAAGACACACACACACCCATCCACACACTCGCGCGCGTGTGCGCACACAGAAAATGTATAAATATTTTTTAGGAAAACTAGTAATTGCTAATAAATATAACACAGATATATTTTTTCCTTTCCATATAGTAGTATTACGTATTTTATTGTAGCAAAATCGCACTCCACTCCAAAATATACTCTAAACTACTACTATGTTGTAACGTGAGCGGTAGAATTTAATAAATTAATAATATTTAAAGTGTTAAAAGGTAAACTCGGTCTGGCTGTCTCACGAATTTAATCTCCCGGTTGACTCGGTACCTGGTGCGTTAAGCCTCGCGGCTACACCAGTCTGTCGACTGTACAAGCAAAATTTGTTCTATGTAAGTTGCCGATCGTCGCCGCTAGTACCGCCACACCCACACGAATTAAATAAAGCGCGCCTTAGTTAGAATCATTGAATTAAATAAAAGAAGTAATATTATATCTAAATAAAGTGATAAATATTTTGAATTATGTTATGTATGTAAGCCGTACATCAGAAACAACCCACAGATGTAGGACTTTCCCGTAACATAGTTGTTAGCTTTTTTATTGTAAAATATTATTTAACTTTAACTTAAAAAAAAAATTTAACATAAAATTCGGACCGTAGTTATAAAATTAAATTATTTTAACTTATTTAAAATAAAAAATAATATAAATAAAAACCTTAAATGAAATATTAGATAAAGATAGTAACGGTTGTAACTTTATGTAAGCTATTATGTAAAGAGACAATAACTAAATTTATTCCCTTGATAACAGAAATAAATTTTGTTAAGAAGATTAAACCATAATTGAAATGAAGGAAATTTTAATCTGTTATACGAGAAATAGCTACAACCGCTTCTCTTAATACTATTACGGCAAACATTAATAAGGGTAGTAGTAAAGCCGTAAATGATATTCTTGGGAAAAATGATAACAAAGTAACTCAATGTAATCGAGTAAAATAAAAAAAAAAGCTAAGAAGTCGGTTTTTTCTTCCTTTTTTCATTTTCTCTACATCGTTCTTATTTCCTTATAAAAACACAATATATGAAAGAAATGAACAATAAGATGAAATGAAGGAAAACTAGACTAGAAAAACCTGTAAAGAATGAAAACAGGAAATTTTACGAAACTTGGTAGGAAGCTTTTGTAATGTTTATTGTGATTGAACGTCCAACTCCCAAAATAATCAACAACAATCGTTTACTTTTCTTTTGTACCCATTGTATTATAAACAATCACTGTTTTCGAGTTTATACAGACTACATTGTTTCATTTTAATGTAATTACTTCTCTTTGTTTAAATTAGTCGTAGAATTTAAAATCAATAATTTAATGAAGCCTTTTTTATAATCATTATTATTATTATGTGCTTATCTGCCATAAGATAGATCTCTCGCACCGTTCCGTTTCCATTCTTCCCTACATCCAGCTAAATTTTAATATTCTGGTACCTCCTGTTTTCTTTTAAATCGTAATATATCATTCATATATCTATTCGTTAATTTATTAAGCACAGAATAAGATTTCATAAGGCATTTGAAAATCATACGAAGATTTGGTTGAAATTAGAACCATTCTATATCTATATGGTGTGACCACAAAGTACCTTTCTATGATATGACATACAGGTTATTAACACTGAGTGTCATCATGTGATGGTAAAAGTTTATCAGCTGTTTTTTGTTAACTCAATTAAGTATCAGATTTTTGAAAATTTTTTATTTAAAGCGTTTAATGATAATTTTGATCCGTGCAGTGTTAAATTAAAATGACAGACTTACGCGAGTATTCATTTGAAGAAAGACTTGTTGCTACTGTTTGGATGCATGAGCGTACAAACGCAAATAGAGATTATGAAAATATAAGAGATATTCTCGTTCAGAATTTAGTTCCATCAGTAGTAATACTCCGAAAACGAGTAAAAGCTATTTCCACCAGTTCAATACTACCGAAAGTAATAAAAAAAAGAGCTAGGGTGAAAAACCCTTTACTTCTAATCATGTTAATGAGCTTTCTGAGCAGGAAATAGCTTTAACAGAGTTTATATAATACCAGCGGTGGCTCGCGTTTAGGCACTGTGGAACTGCAGCACCTCCCATTTCCTCTACATATTATCGATAACATTTAATATAATGAGCCCTTTTCTTTTTAATTCTTTCTTTATACTTGTTCAATATATAATCCTTAAGCTTAATGTCAGTAACCATTCCCCATTTTATGAAAAAGATACAAACTTTTGGATGGAACTGTGCGCTTCAGAGTTCCAACGGTGTGGTGTTTGGTTGTTGTGCGCATGCGAGGGAAGAATAGGATCCCTCACTTTTAATGCTCATACAGGTGCCGCGTAACCAGTACCACAGCCAACGCACTAAAGTAAACTTATTGAAAAGCTCTTTTAAGGCATTTTATCGTTGTTTAATCTTAAAATCAGTTTTATTTTCAGATGAATTTGCCATTTATCTGAGTAATATATTTCGAAAAGTGTATCTTTAGTGTAAAGAAAATCCCCGTTTTTATGAGCAAATCAAACACTACCCACTACACGTAATGATATGAGCAGCGATGTCTAAATCGCATCTGTTAGAACCAATTTTTTTATTTATTTAAGAAAGTATTTCATATCATTACATGATTAAAAATTATTTTATTCCTCCGCTTCAATATGGAATCAACTGCAATTTTACAACAAGATGGATTTCCCACTCTTTATGCTCAGTGATATGGAACTTTTAAATTAACGTTCTGAAAGGCGGTGGATTGGTAGAGGCTCCGAAACTCAGTTGTCGCCTGAAAGTCCAAACATAAAAACCTCTGATAACTTAATATTATCATTTTTTTTTGACATAATCAAAGAAAATAATCTCCCACTTGCGACTATGTAACGTTGATGGGGTGAACAACAATGCCTCAAATCGCTTCGCTCAACTTTTGGTAATGAATCACCATCAGAAAAGACACTTTACAATTAGTTTGTAAAATTTTGTCATGGTTGTGCTTCTATCAACCATAAATTTCGTGAAGGTAGAGTAAAATCGATTGTTTTCCAAAAAAAGATCGATACTATAAGCAACACGACTGAATAGGATCAGCATGTTACTTATCGTGGAATAGAAACATTCTTAAACATATCGAAGACTACAGTATATTCGATTTTGCATGAACATTTAGCTGCGAAAAAGATCTGTTCCCGATGGATCCCGCATAATTTGACCGAAGCTCAAAAGCAGGCTCGTGTCAATCGGTGAAAGGAAATGCTCAAAAAATTCGACTGAGGAAATGAAAAATCTGTATATAACATCTTAACAGAAGACGAAACTTGGATATATTCGTACGATCCGGATTCTAAGCAAAAACCAACTGTTTGACTGTACCAAGATGAACCGAATCCAACAAAGATGGTTCGTTCGCGAAGTACTTCCAAGAAAATGATCGCTTGTTTCTTCGGTTATACTGGACATATAGGAACCAATGCTTTAGGGGATCGAAGAACAGTTAATACAAAGTGGTATACAACAATCTGTCAACAACAATCTTTGCCAGAAGTCATTAATGAAATCAGGAAAGACATCGCAACATTCTTCATCATGACAATGCCAGCTCTCACATGGCACGTCAAACAATCTATTATTTGACGGAGAAAAACATTGAATTAATGCTTTATTGGCCGTATTTATCTGATTTATCACCTAACGACTTCTTTTTATTCTCGAATGTGAAAAAAAAAATGCGTGGGTAGAAATTTTCATCACCTCAAGAAATTGCTGAATCCTTCCACAACTGTGTTTTTGAGATGCCAACTTCAGAGTGGAAAAAATGTTTCGGAAATTGGTTCGACACACATTCAAAAGTGTATAAATATTAAAGGCGAATATTTTGAGAAACAATAAAATGATTTGTACCTAAATTTTTTCTTTCATTGCTTTTGTAAAAACTTAAACGCAGTTATAAAATTTCATGATAATAAATTTCCATACAATTAAAATACAGAGTTAGAAAAAATGTAATTAATTTAATTTTTACTAAAACTAATAATAAATTAAATGTAAAATTTTACAATTAAAACAGTTCAATAATAATAATAATAAAAATGAAAATGTAAATACTAGAAGTTATTAAAGTAATTGCATTCACTTTTTTAATTAACTCACTAAGCCGAGTCAAACAATTCATTTTAACAAGCATGAAAGCAGATCAACTGAAGGAGGAAAACATTGTATTAAGAAAGAGGTTTAATTACGAATCCTTCTTATAAAACTTAATAAAAAATATTGTGAACGTTTTATTTTCATACAGAAATAGCTTTTTGATGATGTATAAGGTTTATTTGAATTATTAAAAATAATAATATATTGAAATATCATATTAAAAAAATAAGGAATTTTGTTTTTCATAAAAAAATGAAAGTTTAAATAATAATAGTAATGGTGATTACTCAGGAAAAAAAAAAAAAAATTTAATTTTTATAAAAACTGTCAACAATTTAGTTGAACTTTCATGAAATTTGAGTAGAGCTTAAATTTTAATCTCCACTCACCACTGATAATATTTTTTTAAATGTTTCAAATTTTAATACCAATTATTTTAACAAGAGATAAACATTAAAAATTAAAAACAAATACACGAAAAACCATTGCTAACAAATACTGCTCTTTAAATATAGGATAATTACCAATATAGGATAATTAAAGAGCGTGCAGGGATAATTCTGTATATAGTATTTTTTTAAATTTATATATATATATCCTATGACACTCCTGTTAACGTAAGGATTGCAACACGGGTTCATACATTTAAATCGGTTCAGCCGTTGATCTGCTACGGTGCAACAAACATACATTCATACACATACCATAAATACAATACACCACTTTTCGGACAGTCGTGTAAAAATTTATGAGTCAAGTGTTAAACATACAGAAATTAATAAAGCACAAATTATTCATAATTAATTACTATTAAAATGACAAAAGCAGGCAATGATAAAAAGCAGGCCTTTCCTTTTAATTTAAATACGCCACAGGGTTTTTAATGATTGATGGTTTCACTATGCAGTATTTAAAGTTTTATACAATTGCAATTTTGTTGCATTCAATTTAATTAAATATCTTAAAAATTTTATACCTCTCTATCGCTTAAATGCGATATTTCGTTTTTTTTTTAATTTAATAAAATCATCCCCTCAAACACGTAAGCTAGCATGCTAAATATGATAATTTTTAAGTCTAGCCGTTATTTAAGTATACAACTTTATGTTTAGCCGTTATTAAAGTATAAAATAAAATAAAACCCATAATTATACATACATACAAACACAAATTTTTCACACAAATACAAAAGTGTATGGCTGGACCGTAGTATGGAATTTCGACCCATGTCCCCGAAACTTCGGAAAAGACAGAAAAGATGACAATAGCTCTCTCAAAATTCATGCGGAAGGTGAGGAGGCCAAGGTTATCTAAAAGGAGGATCTTGGCTACAGTAATCGAGTCAGTGCTCGCATAAGCAGCCCCGATTTGGCATGCAGCACTGGACATCTCGAGCAATAAAATAACTTTAAATGGGATCCAAAGAAGAATGGCGTTACGAGTATAGAACAATGTCCAGCGAGGAGGTCTTCGTGGTTGCAGGTGAACCTTCGATGAATCTAAAAATATATGGAAAGTAAAGAGATGGATGAGCAGCCCAAAGAAGCAAACCTGGGATGCAATACTAGAAAGGTGTCAAAAGAAATGGGATCACGCTACATCTAGCCGCTGGACGTATGGGATCATCCCAGATGTACGTAGATGGACCTTTCGGAGGTACGCGGAGGTCAACTTTTGGATCACCCAGCTGCTGACAGGCCAAGAAGCGTTCAATACCTACCTGGGGAGCAAGAAAAGAAGAGAAGACGCCAGGTATATATACTGTGGCCTGGATGATGCAGTTAGGCATACCTTTTTCGAATACGTCAGGTGGGCAGAGGACAGACAGCGGTGTACAGAGGTTACTAGAAGGTTAGCTACTGACAATTTGGTCGATGTATTTCTTTGCAACGAAGAAGTTCCAGGTTTCTTCGTTTTTGTAGATATGAGCAGGGCAATTCTGAAGCAGAAGGTGATGGATGAGAGACAGAAAGAAGATGGTAAAATATAAAATTTTCGAGTATATGCTATTTTCTAACTTTAATAATTTTCTCTTTTTTTTACACTGCGTATTATGTGTCTATATATATATATATATATATATATATATATATATATATATATATATATATTAGTTCATTCGTATAAAAGTAACTGCCTTTAATAGGATTTGAACTTTAGAACTCTCGACTTCGAAATCAGCTGATGTGCGATGTCGAGTTTACCACTTGACTAACCCGGTGGGTTAAGAGATATATCCTAGTTTTGGTCTGATTTTTTACTAAATCGGACAAGGGGCAATGAGGTTAATTTATTTTAGTCTTGTTGAATAATATTGTAAAAAATTGGGCTTATTTAAAGTAAATCTTTAAATTTACTTATTCCTATAAATAAAGGATTAATACCCTTAAAATCAAGCGACAGAATGAGACCCTTTACTTAAAATAACAATTTTTTTAAACTTTAATTATCTAGATTGAAAAAATCAAACTTTAACTAATATTAATGTAGACGACATGGGATTTTTTTAAAAAGAAGTCCCATGGAAGCAGACTTAAGAATTTCTAAGAGATAAATATTAATTAACACTATTGCAATAAAAAAACATTGCGCTTTAATGTAGGATAATTAAAGAGTATGCGGGTGACAATTTTGTATATTATATTTATATATAGTACAATTTTATTTCAATTTTTTAAAATGTATTCAAACAAGTATATAAATCGGTTCAGTCGTTGAGCTACTGCGGTGGGACAAATATACATACTCTCTAAATACATCCACTCCTTTTTGGGCAGTCGGGTAAAAAAAAAAAGACACCTTTACACATATTACGAGTTTTCTGAATCGTTCAGAATGAGGTGTTGAGAAGAGAGTTATTAAAAAACTCATTCATCTGAAAAGATTATTTCAATTTTTTTACATTTATTTAAACACGCGCGCGCCCACACATACACACATAGCCTATAATACTCCCAGTAACGTAAGGAATCCAACGCGGGGTCATAACTCTAAATCGGTTCAGTCGTTAAGCCTCTACGGTTGAAAAAACATACATACATCCTTATATATTACACTCCTTTTTTGTACAGATGTGTAAAAACACTAGTAAGACAACTTCACACGTTTGAGCGACGAGGTTTCCGAATCGTCCAGAATGTGGCGCTGAGATGCAAGTTATTAAAACCGACTCGTCCATCGGATAAGATTGTTTCAATTTTTTAAATTTATTTAAATATTATGGTCTTTTTGTCTTCTTAGTCTCCGGAACCACCGTAAGGTATTACTTCAGAGGATGAGTGAGGATATGTATTAATGTAAACGAAGTGTAGTCTTGTACAGTCTCAGGTCGACCATAATTTGAATACTAGATCGTGGATAACGGTGTTTTTTGGTGATTCGATTTCAGTTAACTATACATCTCAGGAATGGTCAAGCTGAGACTGTATAAGACTACACTTCATTACATACAATCCTCTGAAGTAATACCTTACGGTGGTTAAACAGGAAAAGGAGAAAAACACACACATACACACACACACATATATATATATATATATATATATATATATATATATATATATAAAATTGGTTCAGCCGTTGAGCTGCTACAGTGTAACATATATATATCATATATATCCTAAATCCAGTGTAACATATATCCTAAATACACTACACTCCTTTTTCAGCGGTCGTGCAAAGATTTTTTTTGGAATTTTTGACCATTTCTGATATATTACCTGTTTTTTCAAGTTATGGCTGTTATTTAAAATGTTGCACGAGATAGCTGTCGAGCAAGGGTGTCAAATGGGGACCCAAGAATGTTTTTACTAAAACTATCGCTTTTTTGGGGCTCAAAAGTTTTATTAAGAATTTTTATTTTTTTCTAAATTTTGCTTTTATTAGGGTATAATTGTTCAACGTCATTCGATCGAGAGGATGAAATAAAAACCAAAAATTTTTACTAGTCATTTTGATATTTTTCGCAATTTTATTATAAATATTTCATAACTAAGTCAAAGTATTTAAAAACCCTACGGCGTGAAATAAAAATTTTTCAACGGTTTTTTTTAAATGAATATTTCTGTTAAATTATTTTTATATATGAAATTTTGGTAATAAACTTATAAATTTATATTACTTAAAAATACTCAAAAAGAAAATTTATTGTTTTTTTTTTTTTTAATAGTTAACAAAAATGATGAGAAATATATAAATAAATATAAGTTTAAAGTATGGAGGTTGGTTACGTTCAACCTACTAATTAAAGATCAAAAGAGCCAATTTTAATGACGTTTTCTCTAAACAAGAATTTCTTTATAAAGGAAGAATTTTAATGAAGTTATCTCGCTTTAAAGTAACAGAGGATGAGTTATAATGACTTAAAGGCAATTCATAAACAGATTTTTATGTGAAGATACATTTAAAGAGATGAAGCATTTCTTTTATGCATTCTCTACCACGATACAGTTATAGGTGTGTACTTAATAAATAAATACAATCAATTTCTGGAACGGTTAAAACATATTATCAGCTGTTTAGTAAAACCGGAATCACCCAATAATTAAATTTTGTGATTAACCACCACATTTTTATCAGTAAAAACGATTAAATTTTACAAAAAAAAAGACAAAAATCTTTAGAGTAAGGAGTTGGATTTAAAAATATATTTTTAAAAAATACGTGTTCAGACACCTTAAATAAGAGTTTTAAGGAGAGTGAAAGGAGTGACTAGATTTGAAAGATACTGGAATGACAGATTGGGGACGAAATCCGGGTGATGGCCAACAATGAAACAATTAAACATCGCAGAGATAACTGGCTGGTGCAAGTCCAGAGAATGGAAGATAGAAGGTTACCTAAATATGCATAGGACTAGATTCCAAGCCCGCCGGGCTGGTCTAACGGTTGCATCCTCATCTCAAATCAGCTGATTTCAAACTCAAGGGTTCTAAGGTTCAGATCCTAGTAAAGGCAGTTACTTTTATACGGATTTGAATACTAGGTCGTGCATACGGGTGTTCTTTGGTGGTTGGGTTTCAATTAACTACGTTTCTCAGGAGTGGTCGACCTGAGAATGTACAAGACGAGTACACTTCATTCACATTCATGCATATCATCCTCATTCAGAAGTAATACCTTACAGTGGTTCTGGAGGCTAAAGAGAAAAAGAGAGGACTACATTCCAAGAGGAAGGCGAAAGATTGGAAGACCGAGGTTTCCTGAATTCTATTAAATTAACTCGATTAATTTCTGATATATGTACTCAGGAGAAGAACAATTCTTTAATAAGTTTTTATAAAATAAATAATTATTTGAAAATTTGAATTAAAATATACATTTTTTGTTTACACAATTAAATTTCTACAATCTGTTCTCTCGGAACAATGAATAAATGTGTTGAATGTTTATAATTGGCTTGAAGAAGAGAAATCTCACCAGCAATTAATTCCTCTATATTCAATTTATTATGGTTGGCATCCTGTAACAATTGTCGATAGACGGTAATGAAATAAATTTTTTGTAGCATGTTAAAAAAAATACCATGCCTGACTGAAAGTGAAATTCGGAACTTTCGGATGGAAGGGTGATATATTTTTGAAGGTATTCAGAGAGATCAACAAAATATAACTAATAAAATATCTATTTTCTATTATTTCAATTGTTTTTTTTAAATTACTTTTTAATTATAATTTTTCAACAATTCGAAAAATATTCGAGTAAATAAGGATTAATTTCTTCTTAATAAAATCGTTAATCCAGATTAATAAATAAATAAAATTCTAAATCTATTTAATAATTTTAAAGTTCAGAAAATAAATTTGAAAATATTCGTTTAAGTTGTTTAAGAATAAAAATTTTCATAAAGTGAATCATCTTCCAGATATAATAACTTCCACGCCATAATTTTTCAATTATTAATCTGATCCGATCAAAATTAAATACAGTGCGTTCGTAAAGTTTCGGTACACTGGAATTATGGAATTGTAATGACCAAACTTTATTAATTATATTACTTTGTATTTTTGTTTCATTATTTATAGAAACGATATTACAATTACTAAAATAATTTATAAAAGGTTTATAAAAGGTGTGGAAAATGACCTATACCGACATCAATGTATTGCACATGTTTAAATTTGTTTTCAAACAATTTAACCAGCTGATATAATGGAATATCTCGTATATTTGCCGTTATTGAGGTTTTAGTTCGTCAATCGTGCGTGGTCTTTTGCGATACACTGCCTGTTTCGCTGCCACCCAAAGAAAATAATGTGAGGAAGTCAGATCGGCTGATCGTGCAGGCCAGAAACCCCTCCAAATGATTCATTCACCAAAGATATTTCATAAAAAAAGTCACTGAGCTGTGTGCGATGTGGCGTCAACTTGTTGGAACTAATCGTGATTGATTTTCACTTCTGTAAATTGAGTAATGTAGCTTGTTAAAACAGCACAATAACGATTTCTATAAAATATATTTTCAAAAAAGATTGGACCTACAATGCGCATTCTACTCATACCGAACTAGACTCCAATTTTCACTTCGTATAAAAAAATATTCGTGTAATTCATGGGGGTTATTTGTCTATCACATTCATGTATTTTGTGAATTAATGTACCTTCCCAGACGAAACCACGCCTCATCTGTAAAAAAAACGTAATATCAAGAATACATTGGTCAATAAAACGTTTAAAAGATTCAAAATAATTTAGTATTTTGGTATGATCTGTAGATTTCAGTTCTTGAACACACATTTCTTTGTATGAGAAAGGTTTCAGTTTTCAGCAAGTCCGATATCTTGCTGCTGTGCCCATTTAAACATTGATTATGATGGACTTACAGCCATACCATCCGTAATATCAAACAGCTTTTGTTCGTTTAGTTTAGGTCATTCCGATAAACGAAACCCATCGGGTTGGTCTAGTGATGAACTCGTCACCTCAAATCAGCTTTTTTAGAAGTCGAGAGTTCTAAGGCTCAAATCCTAGTAAAGGGAGTTAATTTTATACGGATTTAAATACTAAATCGTGGATACCGGTGTTCTTTGGTGGTTGGGTTTCAATTAACCACACATCTCAGGAATGGTCGACCTGAGACTGTACAAGACTACATTTAATTTACATTCATATATATCATCTTCATTCATTTTCTGAAGTAATACCTTACGGTGGTTTCGGAGGTTAAACAGAAAAAGTGGTGTGGTGGTTCGGATAAACCAAACAACACGAACGAAACGAAATACGTTCAATCAAAATTCAAGTGACGTCTTGGTTTATTATTGAGTAACGCTTAACGAACCTACAGGGCAAGCAATCTGACGTCGAAAGAACAGCATACACTACATAATTATAAAACATACTGCACAGCGACTTTTCAAACGCACTGTAGTAAAATTAATCTGTATACAGTAATAATTTAATAAATTTACAGACATTTTTTTCTGAAGTGGTTCCAAAGTAATAAGTATCAAAAGTGGTAAACACACCAAGTACATATTGTACAATACAAACAGAAAATTTTAAGTTCACTTTTGGAGTCAGTGGACGTAAAAAATATGAGAAATTTAAAAAAAATAGAAATTAAAAACTTAACTGAGAGGACGAGAAATTCGTCACCATATTCATAGTCATATTTTTCTTCTTATAATAGTTGAGAAAGTATTATAAGCGTCGAGATTAGTGTTTTTAATTTAAAATCTACTTTAAGCATTGAATGATAATAATATATACAGAAAATTACAAAAACAGCGTATTATAACCAATTAATAATCATACCAAACTAATTAAATGTGCAAAAAAATATATACTCTTTGGAAATGCATATAATAAATTGAATTATTCCTATTTCCCAACAACTAATCTTATTTTATATTAAATCGGAAACAAATTAAAACAGTTTACAAAAGGTTATTCTTAAAATTTAAAACTATATAACAACTTTGATTGCTTATCATCTAAAAAGTAAGTAAATAAATTAATGGAAAATAATAAAAAATACTAACTGTAATAAATACTCTTTTTACAATGTTTTGTAAGTAATATTGATTTTCTAATACATATTCATCACCTTTTTCCTTCCTTGTACGAAATAAAGAACGTATTATGATCTCGAAAAATTTTGGTTTTCATATTTCAACAGACATATCCATTTTGACTAGTTTCGATGTGACGTCTGTACATACGTATCTTGCATAACTCAAAAACAATTAGTCGTAGGATGTTGAAATGTTGGATTTTCGACTGTTATAACATCAAGTTGTGCATTTCTCCTTGTGACTGAAATCGATTGGACCAAAAGTGTCCATAAAAGATTAAAATCCAAAGTTTTTGGATTTTGAACTTTTTCTTAACTGCAGTAATAAACCCTCATTGAGAGCTTTTCAAGATATATCATAAGTGGTACTTATCATCATTTTTTCTAGAATTATAGCTAAACAAAAGTTTAATTAAAGAAATATTTGGATCTTACAAGGGGAATGCACATCGGTTCGAATTCGACTTCATTTTATTTTATTTTTGTTTTACTTTCTTTTTTTTTTATTTAAATAATTGATTTATTAATAATTATTAACCAATGATAGTAAAAAAAGTTTTATGAAAAAATAATATGAGAACTTATTAATAAAATAAAATTTTATGTACGTTTAGAAATATGTAATTTAATAGGCGTGCAAGAAAGTCATGTGATGTACACATCAAATTTTTATTAAAGGAAAGTATTGATAACTAAAACAAAATTAATTACAAAGAATAATAATAAAAAATGAATACCAATAATCATTCCTGTCATTTAACACTTTTTATTATATATTTTGGAAAAACAAGACGTATAAATTTTATGAAGGAAAATCGTTAATTCTTACCAGAAGTTCGAAATATGCTATACTATATAAAATATTAGACACGCAGACAGATAGAAAGATGTAACTTTAATACCGACAAGAAAGTATAAACAAGAAAAGCAGACGGTTCAGCCCTTCTGAATTTTTGATGGACCATCCGGGTCGACATGACTTCCCACTCAGTAACGAGCACTGTGACCACCAGTAAGGGAGTTCCAATTCTTGACCTTTTCTGTTTTCCCCCTTTCGGTTTGAATAATAACTTTCCAAACAGAACTGAAAGGAAAGGGGAATTTTGTCTGTCGCTTCCTATTTTGTGATTCTTCAAAACTTTTTATCTTATTATTAACACTACAGTAAATATTATAAATAAGTTAGTATATGATTGATTTATTAAATAATATTAAGATATTTAAATTAGTGCAATATAATAAATACATATCACATTTTTTTCATTATATTATGCACAGTGTAGAATTATTATTATTAGTGAAAGAAAAATTTCTCATAAACTAAATGCCGATGTAAATTATACACAAAACATTTTTTTTTTCTAATTTTAATGTACAATCGTTACGTTCTGGTAGAATTTTTAGTAAATTATATCACGTATACAAATTAAAAAAAACCCAACTGAAATTCTTGAAACATTATATACAAGTACTATACAGAACTTCTGAGGGTAGAACGTAGTAGGTACACAAGCGAGTTCTAAAGAACGGTTTTATCAGTAATATAACAGAAAACAATAATAAGAATAAAAAAATAACAGATTGATGAATCATTTAATAAATAAGGAATAATCCAAAAAATGAAATTGAAAACAGAAGCAGAGAGTAAGGGAATGAAGGATTGATTAATGCACAACACTCAGCGGATGTAATTACTTTATAGAATTACTAAGGTCCAATTAAGCGGTGTAGCCGCTTAATTCTTCTAACATCACCGCCATTGTCTAGGAGGTTTACGGCCAAGCGGTTAACTTGGTGATTTAGCCGAAGTTCATATTTCAAACTTAATTGTTATATTTCTTCCTTGACGTACTGTAGACTGAAATATTCGTAGATTTCACTTTTTCTAGCAAACCACGGCGCCTCAACTATATCCTCGCTAATTTTTTTTGAAACCGCTGTACGATTTCAAAATCTAACTTGCTTACTATGCCCCATAATTGGACGTTATATTTCCATATTGGTTTCAAAATTTCTGAGTATAAAAGTATTAAACAAAGATAACTCAGAACTCCTGCCCAACAACAATTACATTACCTTGAATTTCATATTTTTCTTGCTTTTTCTACTCCCAAGAAAATATGAATTAAATTATTTTTTTTTTACCCAAAAGACGGCGACCATTGGTAACAATTTCATGTAAATTTTTAAATTATGAATTTAGTAGTTTTTAAGTTTAAATTTAAAAAAAAATATATATTATGGTTAGAGAGTGGATGAAGTAACTAATGGAGAAAAGGATCAAAAGTGGAAGAGAACCGGGAAGTGAAGTGGACTGCCTAGCTTTATCTGATGGTATGGTGGTGATCTTGGTACAAGATATAGGAACAGCCAAAAAATAAATAGAAACACTACATGAAGTAGAAGTATCCAAAAAAGATATCTTACAAAAAAAAGAGAGACAGATCTGATACAGGTGCAAATATGGTAAGGTCATAGAGTCCAGACGTTCCGATATTTAGACGAAGTACTGTAACCAACAGGCTTGTCGAAAGCATCACTGAAAGAAAAATATGATGTGGATACATTATGACTTCCGTGAACGCCTATTAAATTACATATACACCTTTTTTTTTAAAATGAAAAGTACATAAAATTTTATTTCTTTTTTTATTGTTATTATTGAATTATTATTTACCGTAAAAAAATTGTTGCAATCAGAGGTTAACAACTATTAATAAATCAATATATTTAAATTAAAAAAAAGTTAAAAAAAAAGAAATGAAGTCGGATTTGAACCGATGTGCCTTCCTCTTGTAAAATCGAAATATTATATTAATTAAAATTTTATTTGGCTGTAACTTTGGAAACAATGAAAATACGAGCAAATACCACTTATGACGTCGTTGAAACGCTCTCAATGAGGGCTTATTACTGCAGTTAACATAAATTCCAAAATCCAAATTTTTGGCTTTTTTGGACACTTTTGGTCAAGTCGATTGCTATCAAAAGGGGAGGTGCGCAACTAGATGTTATAACAGTCCTAAATCAAAAATTTCTACATTCTACGGCTATTCGTTTTTCAGTTATGCAAGATACATACGTAGATATGTACGTACGTACAGACGTCACGCCGAAACTAATCAAAATGGATTCAGGGATGATCAAAATAGATATTTCCGTTGAAATCTGAAAACCGAAACTTTTCACGATAACAATACTTTCTTTACTGTATACATGGAAGTAAAAAACAACGAAGACGGAATTGGGATACAAATTATATGTGTATGTCATGTTACATACAGCAAGAAATCTATTTCGATAAACTCTTAAAAAGATCTTATAGACACTGGTCGAATCAGTAAACCTGTACGCAGTAAAATGTATATCTCTAAACAGTAAAAGTCTGGTAGAAAAATTGGAAACATCAGAAAATTCCTAGGCCCAACATGAGATCAGAAAGAATACAAATTATGAACCAATACCAGACAATAAAAGAACTCACAACCACCTTTAGAAAAAGAATACTACGCGTTATATCAACGCATAAAGAGGATACCCACGGAGAGGGTAACAATAAGTCCTCCAACCCCGATCCAGCTTTTTTACTGTCCTTTACATATTATTATTTTGAAACATAATTTTTGACAGCCAATTTTTGTAGGTATCTTTAAAAAAAAAAATATTTATAAAAAATAATATCAAAAAATACAAGGCATATTGAAAATTTTCACTTCACAAAAGTACAACTGACAATATACATAATTAAAACATGAAAGAAAATAGTTTGATTTTTAAAATAGTTAACAACACAGTTGTAGGACTATTCCATCACGCTGCTTTTTTCTGATGCACGGCTTACACGCACATACCCACATAACATAATTTAAAATATTTATAATGTTATTTAAATACTAGCTGCAGAGGCGTGCCTTAGGCACGTCCTCCGCAACTAGGCACTCTGGGCGGGTTGCCCTGATGAGCAGCGTCTCGGAATGGGATTATTAGGTGTCCAAAATTGATTACCACTTGGGTAAAAATATCTTTTTTTGAATGATGAAAATTACAACGAAGTTAAATTACAAATGTAACTCTACAAATTGATACTAAGGAATTATGATTTTCTGCCAGTGATCGGTATATTCCGGTGCCAACTATTTGGTTATAGTTCGTTATTTTATGAAAAAAAGAAAAACAATTACACAGATAATAATATATATATCGATATATAAAAATATAACAAGTTCACACCTGATCACCACGAAACATGTACTAACGAATCGGGATTTTCCGCTAACGATCGGCACATTTTGGTGCTAAGCTAAGAGGGATGAACACACACACACACACATACAAATACCCTTTAGTAGGGTAGAATACCGCTTTCCTGTGACGTTACAACATAGCAGACGAGTACAGCAGCTGTACGTCAATGCTACACTAGCGCTCCTTGTGGTTAGAAGGGTTCAACTAATGACGCAGTATACCCACTATTTTATTTAGAGCATTATTTTTGGGGTGGTAGTGCGATTAAGAAAAATAAGATCTTAATCGGGCGAAATCTCGAGATACTGGGGGTGACCTTGTTCTAGAGCCTCATCCCCTTGACCATTTAAGTTGAAAATTTAATGGAATCAATGCACCATAGTAATCTGACCAAGTTTGATCAAAATCGGTTCAGTAGTTCAGGAGATATAAGGTGATTTAGAGGCCAATACCGAACACATGTACATACGAACATTAACATCCAGAAAATTTTCATTCGGTGTTTTGGGTTCCTTAGGTGTAAAAACGTAAAGATCCTGTAAAAACCACAATGACTAAAATGGACCGATTATAATAATTTCCCTTCTAAAGCTATAGCTCTGCTATAGCGCTATCTAGACAGGAAAGTAAAATTTACAATTAATAATAATAAAAATATGCATTTAACAATAATAAAAAAAGATTTTTTTAATTGAATTTAATATTAACAAATCTTCTTCTCACTTTTTTTTCTATAAAATCTCTTATAAGTTCTTTGAAATATAACGCATCACATTAAGTCATGGTCGATATCTCACATAGCCAATTCAGTTCTTGAGTCATTCTCTATCTGAAATAGTTATAGTTATTTGTAGTTTAAAAAACTTCTTCCACCATTTGCTAAGGATATTGGCAAAGTTAGTATATAATTCTAAGGGCAATATTAATTTCGGCCCGAAATATAATGATGCAATGAATTTTAACATCGCCCTTGAGGAAATTCTTTTCTAATAATAAAACTGGCGTAGTAGTAATTTAAAAAAATCTTTTTTTATTTTGTTTAACCTCCGAGACCACCTCTAGGTATTCCTTCAGAGGATGAGAGGGATGACAATGTAGCATGTGAAAATGCCATGACTGACCGGGATTCGAACCTGGGTCTCCGGATGAACGCCTGAGAAGCTACCACTCGCGCCACGGAGGACGGCGTAGTAGTGTATTTATCCACTGACAAAACTACTTGTCCAACAGGAACGATTTTAAACCCGAAACAAGTTAAAATACGTTAAACAAATATGAATAAGAATAATATGAAAACATATGCCGTATTTCTTGGGAATACAAAGCCCTCTCTTCAAGTTTATGTCACTTTTCAGCTTCATAGATACAAAATTCTATTGTTGAGCTCAAATTAATCAAATCCGTAAATAACAATAGGGTTCACTGTTATACAAAATATTATTAAGCGTTTTACGACGTTCCCTTTCGAAACCTTACCTCATTGTCACTCGTGAGGGGAAAAAGTAAGAATAAATCATCCATCGCAAACATTCAGAACAGTTCACTTGCAGGCAGTTGCTCGTATTTACTTCAAATGAGAGTAGTCAAAAATTTGAAGAATCTATATTGTAAATCATCAAAATTAATAGTGACAGATTTGTCGTAATTTTTTTATGTCTAACTACATTTTCGTCAGTAGTCCATAAAAATAATTTTTTCTCAAAACGGACTAAGTTCAAGCACAATACATATTTGCGGAACTAAATATAGTTTAATATATATATAATATAATTCTAAACATATATTTAATTTGCGGAATTACAATTTAAAGCGTCAATGTTTGCCGGCAAAGATATGCTTTCAGCCGTCCAGTACCTTTATTATCCATTTCGGGGATCCTATTGAAGTTCTCAGAATACACGGCGCCCCACGTGCTTTCATTTAACACATTGAAGGGTCGCCTAACTTCTTAAGTACCTGAAAAGTGTTGAAAATGTATGACACATTTACGGTTTACAATTTTTTATTTGTTTTTATAAAAGTTATTTTTTTCTACATCTATTTTTGCCAATCACCCCATCCGCAAATCTGCTGTTCTGGGCAATTGCACAGTTTGTCCATACCTAGATCGAAGCCTGAGAGTTCTGGAAGACATAGAAAATAGACACAAATAAACCGTGCAAGGAGATAGTTGAGATAAAAGAACACTACAAACGGAAGTGATCAACTGACAAAAGTTCAGAGAAATGGTCCAAAGTATTAATGGTTCCAAGACTGCGCAAAGAGAAAGAAATCGAAAATGAACATCTAGTCAGAAGAACAAAACAAAAGCCTAAAAACGTTCAAGAATATGATGAAGTACTGGAAAGAAAAGAGAAAGAGGTTGAAAAAGAAATAGACTGATACTTAGAGGTCCATTAAGTCCGTAGCGAATAAATCTTTTTTAAACCCCCTCTTTAAACAGATTAAAATAATATAAAATGTTATATTTTTTAAGTTATTCTAGAATTTAATTCAAATTTAATGATTACCTGATGACGAAAGACCAAACCACTAATTTTTGAAACTCAAAATTAAGATTAATTTAATTTTAATAATTAATTTCTCGAATATGATACCGCTGATATGTTAGATAAATAATATTAACAATGAATGAAATCCACCTTATCAGCACACTGATATGAAGTCAAGATCTTTTGGCATACATAAAAGCCATCATCAGGAGATAAAATTATTGTATTAAAGTTAAAATTTTGATCTTCATTCATCAACGCAAAGTTAAAATTCATAATCTTTTAAATTTTTAACTTTAATGCAATAATTTTTTCTTCTAATGATGGCTTTCAAGTAAGCAGAAAGATCTTGAGCTCACATCAATGTGCAGGTAAGTGGATTTCATTAATTGTTAATAATATTTAATTTTAATAATTTATCTGAGATTTAATTAAAAATTGTAATTAAATTTAAATGTTTAATTAAATATCAGCGTTTCTATTTTAAGAAAGTAAATATTTTATTTTGCTATGGTATGTTTATAATTATACAAAATGTTAAATAATCATAAAATTTCCGTGACGCTGGGTGGTCAAGAATTATGACAGGTGGATCGACCAAATATGATGTGGCAGCAGCCCATTGTATCGAGTTAAACATCATCATAGATAGACAGATAGATTGCATAATGATACAAAATATTAAAGTTAAATAGATTTACTACAAAATATAAAAAAAAAATTAATTTTAATTATTTAGAATTAGAAGACGAAAAAAACTGAAAATTTCATTAATAATTTATTGAGAGTAAATAATTAATTTCATTAATTATACAAGTGAGAGTAACATCGAAGTCGTAAAACGATTCCAGAACAAACTATTGAGAAATATAACAGAAGCAGCTTGGGTTTGGGAAAAAACTGAAATACACAATTATCTGGAATTACCAACCCTTCAAGTGGAGACTCAGCGATTCGGTACAAGATACAAAATGAAACTGAAGAAACATATGAATTGGCTCGCGGTTAACCTTCTGGATAACAGCGAGAACGTTAACCGGCTAAAGCGACTATATATTATCTGTAAGTTCTCAGAGATATGAGGTGAATAAGGTACTCCAACGTATTATGCATCGTCAAAATTCTTCATTTCTTTTCGCCACTTACATTTAATCATTTTTTGGTTTGTTTCACTGCTTCTTTGTTTGATCTTTTATTATTTGTATGATTGATAAGACTTATTATTTGGTGTTTTCTTGACTTATGTTCTTAACTTTATCAATGTTCCTTGGACTCATCTTTGTATGCACCTATTCATGTTTATTATATACTTATGTATTCTGTATAAGATATGTATACAGTTCTTCGAGGAATTTCCATATAAACCCCTCTCGGCATGTAATTTTTTTGAATTCAAATTTATTTACGATTCCGGTAAACTAGAACCGATAGCAAATTAAACACCACGGCAAAAAAAAAAACCTACCAAACAGTTTCATCATTGAACCATACTTCAATTTATACGAGGTTCGGCTGATAAACTTTGTACATATATGCGTATCATGGGAATGAAATAAAAGTAAAATACTTTAGCTACAAAATGCAGTATTATTTTTCGATGTAATCCTCGATTACACTGATGCACTTTTCCCAACGAGTGTCAAGTTTTTGCATTCCGTCACTGAAAAATTCTGGCGGATTTTCTCGTCTTGAGATAAGGGAAGAAGTGGAAGTCGCACGGAGCCAAATCCGGCGAGTATGGCGGATGGAAACTTCATCATGCGGAGAGCTATCAGAGAGTTTGCACGGTAACCATTGTTCACAGATTTTACGGTAACCCAATTGCTCGATAATATGGCCTACTCGTTCTTTAGATATGCCTAACTGAATAGCGATGCATTACTGGGGGATTCGCCTGTCACTTTGAAGCAAACCATTCACCTCCTTTCGATGTTTCTCGTCAGTCACATAACTGGTCGTCCGCTGCAAGATGCGTCCTCAATTGTTGCTTTACCAGCTTCCCATTCGCGAAATTTCAACGCCCACTTATTCACAGTACTCCTATCAACAGTTTCACTACCGTAAACGATGAAAAATATTCGTAGGATTCACATTTTCTGCTGTTAAAAATTCTATCACTGCACGCTGTTTATACCGTGTTGACATATTGGCCGTAATCGATTCCATTTTAACTGTTACTGAAAACAAACCGGTGAACAGATTTCAACGCATTATTGCAGGTTTGTAGAAGGGGATTTTAGCTATCATGTACAACAACGCCCAACTCGATAGTACCTTTTTTCTCCGAGTAGCACGCTAGTATGCAACATTTATCAGTCGATCCTCGTATATGTTTGAATTTTGTTTTAAGTGCTACTCGTAAACAGATTGTAAGCTACCTTTCTTTTGCCTATTTAGCTTCCCGTACCTTTCAGGTAATACTTCAGAGGATGAATGAGGATGATATGTATAAGTGTAAATGAAGTGTAGTCTTGTACAGTCTCAGTCGACCATTTCTGAGATGTATGGTTAATTGAAACCCAACCACCAGCGGTATCCACGACTAATATTCAAATCCATGGAAAAATAACTGACTTTACTAGGACTTACTAGATTGTAAGCTACCTGACGAGATGTAAGTCACTCCCGAAATTAACACAGCCATTTTTAAACACTTCAACAGGAAATGTTTGAGGTCTACAAGCGACATTTTTTCTGACTAAATGGATAAATTACCTCAGGCACTTTAAACGCTACAGCTATAAGAAGGACTTACTACAAATAGAAAGGTTTAAAATAGTTTTCCGTTTTCTTAATTCACTGAGCCAAACCTACTGTTGTATACTAGCATTTAAACCTGCCTGTAGACAGAAGTTAAGTTTTAAATTCACTCTGTTCAGTGTATAAAGCTGTAGAGTAAACATCATTATTTTCAGAGAAAGCAACTGATTTAAATTGATATAGATTAACACGGATTTATTTATGTACATTGCTGTCTTAAGAAAAACTGGAATAGTTAATAGAAAGTAATAAATTAATGAAATACTTGAGTTGAGAAATAAGGCTTTATATTTTGATAACTTAGAAGGAATTTCAAATAATGTGATTTTAAAAATGGAATTTTTAATGTTATTTTAAACAAGAATATACACAACATAAAATATAATAAAGATATAATAAGTTAAATTAAAAAAATTTAATAATTACGAGTAATTAGTTTTTTAAAGTAAAAAAGAATCTAATAATATAATCCAGTAAAGATTTGAAAATATTATTTAGATTTACGTGCAAATGTTAATTTGTTTTTTTTTTAACAGACAGGCTACATCCCGCGTACAATTACAGTAATCATATATGAGAGAACGATTAGCAATATGACATAACAGAAATATAAAGCGAACATACCACGTTCGCGTTTACCAAGATTTTAATTAAATAACAACAAAAAAATAATTAACAGTTTCATTCTAATAAATAAAATTGAAAAGTAAATTAAGTTATTTAATTTAGGCGTACAGAATTTATAACACAATTAAAAAACCATTTAATTATGAAAACCAATTTTTATTGTATGCTTTTTTTTTTAAATTCGTCGATCGCGTATAAAAAATAACCTTAGAGTAAATAAAACACATGTAACTGAAATAATAATTTATAACATTTTACCTCAAAAAATTATTATTCATTTTTTTACAATTGTAACATTTTTAATTAATAACATTAATTTTGCCTCCCAAGTTTAAAAGATAAGAGATATAAACCCCATAAATAATTTTTGTTAACGTTGTATTTTTTACACGACTGCCCAAAAAGGAGTGTAATAGTATTTAGGGTGTATGTATGCATGTTTGTTCTACCGCCTCACCTCAACGACTGAACCGATTTAGATGAATGACCCCGCGTTGAAATCCTTACGTTACCGAGAGAGGTCCACAGACTATATAAATATTTATGTTTGTATATATAGATGTATATACGAGGTGTGTGAGAAAAGTAATGAGACTGACTTTTTACTTACCAAAGTTTTTATTTTTTTTCAAACAACAATATTATCCCCTTCAAAGAAGTTCCCTTGGGCAGTTATACACCGGCGGAGTCGTTGTTCCCACTCCTGATAGCAGCGCTGGAAGGCTTCAACTGGTAGGGGTTTTAATTGGTCGGTCACAATCTTTTTAATGTTCTTCATTGTTCCAAAATGACGTCCTTTTAAGACATGTTTCAAATTCGGGAAAAGGAAAAAGTCACAAGGACTCAAATCAGTTGAATAGGAGGGATTGAGGAACCGTAGGAATGCGTTTTGAGGTCAAAATTTACCTGATGGAAATGGTCGTGTGATACGGGGCATTGTCATGATGAAGCATCCGCTTGTCTGCAGTGTCTGGTCTCACGCGAATAGCTCTTTTCTTAGCCTTTCAAGGACACCTTTGTAAAACACTTGGTTACAGTTTGTCCTGGAGGAACAAATTCTTTATTCACGATACCCCTACTGTCAAAAAAGCAAATCAGCATGGTTTGATCTTCGATTTTTTTTCGACATTTTTTCGGTCGAGGAGATGACTTCGTTTTGCCGCTTTGTTTCAGGATCGTACTCAAATATCCAGGATTCATCACCTCTGATCACACGATTGAAGAATTCTTGGTCATTGTCAATCCTCTCAAGAAGATCAACGCACACGTTTCTTCGATTGTCCCTTTGTTCCGTTGAGGTTTTTCTTGATTGCACAATGTTGTTCTAAATTCCGATGCTCCATTTTCGTAACACAGCTTCACTGATGGCGTTGTCAAAAATAATGTGTTGGCTGAACGGAGTTGAAACTTGTACTGAGCATGTGGAAGGGATGAACAAACCGGTCTAACACAGACCGGTAGACACAGCGTTACCAGATCGCTCGCAGTGTTACCAATCTCATAACTTTTCTCACACACCTCGTATATATGACATATATATGACATTTTATAAATAAATTAAAAGATTTACAAAAAAAATTATACTGTATACAAAATTGTCACCCACACGCTCTTTAATTATCCCGTATTAGTAATTATCCTATGTAAACGGCAATGTTTGTCAGCAATGTTTTTTTTTTGGGGGGAATAATGTTTTTTTAATTTTTAACATTTATCTCTTGTTAACCGGTAATGTTTTTAAGAGATAAAAAAAAGCCAACCTCCTTCGCTGAGTAGATAGCGGCTCGGTATCTCATGTGGAAGTCCCGGGTACGAATCCCGGTTAAGCATGGCATATCTTCATAATCTACCAATTTTGGTCACTGGTTAATGACCATAACTGTTGATACCCGCTCTTTCACAAAATAAAATAAAAGAAAAAGGAAAAAATAATACTATATACAAATATCGCAGCAAAATCAATACGAGTGTAATATGTTTAGGGTGAATGTATGTATGTACCTATGTATGTTTGTTCCACCGTAGCAACGGCTGAACCGATTTAGATTTGTGGCCCCACGTTAGAATCCTTAACTATAAAAAAAAATTCACGGGAATTCATAACTGTAAAAATATGTAGATATACATATATAATAATGTATGTAGATATACATAAATAAATTAAAAAAGAAAGAAAAAAATAGAAAAGATTATAACTTAGATATAAATTACGAAGCAAAATAAATACGGCGAACGTATTGAGCTATGTCATTTCCAAGATATAGGCAACGGGAAGTCTATAGTAGGTGGGCGTTTTAACAAAGTTAAGTATTTTAACCAAGTTGGCATAAAGCCTTCACGGATCTAATGACAATGGTCCGAAATTTAGGGGCTCCGCACTTCTATATTGCATTGCCCGGACATCCTATGTTTTTTTTAGTTTTTTTGTTGGGAGTCATATTTTTTTAATTTTTAACAGATTTAAAACTTGTTCTTGTAATTTAACTTAGAACAGTTATAACTTGTTAATCCATTTTTAAGGTTGTGATCTAACATACGAGGTCTATAAATAACGTAATGAGACTAGTTTTTTAGCAGCCATAGTGGCAACATTGTAAAATTACTAAAAACATATGGTTATTTAAACAGCTGATTTATATTAGGTATTAATATTTTTAGTCTATTGTTGCCACGTGAGACGTAAACAAACTTTTCTTGAAATGAGTTTTTGTTGTGCGTTACAAAAATGAGTGATACTAATTATGAGCAACGTTGTGCAATCAAGTTTTGCGTTAAACTTGGTGAGAATATTACTGAAACTTTTTCAAAATTGGAAAGGGCGTATGATGATGACCCCGTCATAAGTCCAACTTTTTAGGTGGTTTAAAGCATTTTCAAATGGCCGGAAATCAGTTGCGGACGATCCACGCTCTGGAAGGCCGTTAACGTTAACAAGTGACAATGTTGAGCGAATCAGAGACTTTTAGAATTTTTATCTACAGGACAGACTGTAAATCAATATGTTTACCGAGAAATTCTTGAAAGACTGCGGAAAAGAGTTGCCCGCGTGAGACCAGTCATCAAAGGCAACTGAATGCTGCATCATGACAATCCACCTTGTCACATTGCACTCAATTAATGAATTTTTGGCAAAGAAAAACAATCCTGCAATTCCTCAACCGCCTTATTCACCTGACTTTCTCTACGACTTTTTCCTGTTCCCGACTTTAAAAATGGACACCATTTTGAAACAGTAGGAAATGTAAAAAAAATGTAACCGACCATCTGAATGATATTCCGGTTTCTGAGTTCCAACTCACTATGAAGAGTGGAAAAATTACTTGAAGCGTTGCGTGGCTTCCCAAGGGAACTATTTCGAAGGTGATAGAGTCCATATATAATTTAATTGTAAATATAACGTTTTTCTGAAACAGTCTCATTAATTTATTTGCAGACCACGTATCTGAGATTAAAATGTGTGAACAGGACTTCAATAAAATAAATAATTTTCAATATTTTATAAGCTGATTATTGTACATCATGGTTACATGATCTTTAAGAGATAATTTTTATTTTCTCGAGTTCGTTAGGTCACATTACCATTACTTGTTGGCCGATCAAATCAGTACTCATATATTATGTTAAGCATAATTTTATACAGAAGAATTGAGAGGAGAGTGGAAGAAGTGTTAGGAGAAGACCAATTTGGTTTCAGGAAAAGTATAGGGACAAGGGAAGCAATTTTAGGCCTCAGATTAATAGTAGAAGGAAGATTAAAGAAAAACAAACCCACATACTTGGCGTTTATAGACCTAGAAAAGGCTGTCGATAACGTAGACTGGAATAAAATGTTCAGCATTTTAAAAAAATTAGGGTTCAAATACAGAGATAGAAGAACAATTGCTAACATGTACAGGAACCAAACAGCAACAATAACAATTGAAGAACATAAGAAAGAAGCCCTAATAAGAAAGGGAGTCCGACAAGGATGTTCCCTATCGCCGTTACTTTTTAATCTTTACATGGAACTAGCAGTTAATGATGTTAAAGAACAATTTAGATTCGGAGTAACAGTACAAGGTGAAAAGATAAAGATGCTACGATTTGCTGATGATATAGTAATTCTAGCCGAGAGTAAAAAGGATTTAGAAGAAACAATGAACGGCATAGATGAAGTCCTACGCAAGAACTATCGCATGAAAATAAACAAGAACAAAACAAAAGTAATGAAATGTAGTAGAAATAACAAAGATGGACCGCTGAGTGTGAAAATAGGAGGAGAAAAGATTATAGAGGTAGAAGAATTTTGTTTTTTGGGAAGTAAAATTACTAAAGATGGACGAAGCAGGAGCGATATAAAATGCCGAATAGCACAAGCTAAACGAGCCTTCAGTAAGAAATATAATTTGTTTACATCAAAAATGAATTTAAATGTCAGGAAAAGATTTTTGAAAGTGTATGTTTGGAGTGTCGCTTTATATGGAAGTGAAACTTGGACGATCGGAGTATCTGAGAAGAAAAGCTTAGAAGCTTTTGAAATGTGGTGCTATAGGAGAATGTTAAAAATCAGATGGGTGGATAAAGTGACAAATGAAGAGGTATTGCGGCAAATAGATGAAGAAAGTAGCATTTGGAAAAATATAGTTAAAAGAAGAGACAGACTTATAGGCCACATACTAAGGCATCCTGGAATAGTCGCTTTAATATTGGAAGGACAGGTAGAAGGGAAAAATTGTGTAGGCAGGCCACGTTTGGAGTATGTAAAACAAATTGTTGGGGATGTAGGATGTAGAGGGTATACTGAAATGAAACGACTAGCACTAGATAGGGAATCTTGGAGAGCTGCATCAAACCAGTCAAATGACTGAAGACAAAAAAAAAAAAAAGCATAATTTATAGTCTTATATGCTGTTGTTTTCTTTTAAGTAACTATTAAAATGAAAACATTACAATTTTTCTAATTTAAAATTTTTAAAATCTGCAGGTAGGAAAAATGAGTTTATCACTTTAATAAATCTTTGTTAGAATCTAATGTAAACGCTAATTAATATAATTTATTTATCTTGTGTTTTTGCGATTTTATGAAATATATATTTTTTTAAATTATTAAAAAATTAATTTTCCACCCTTTCGGGATCTTACACTTGATTTATAAAACTGATATTTATAAATTTTATACATTTTAGTAAACCTTACATTTGTGCGTTTAAACCAAGTCGGTAGTTTACACCATTATTGTGTAATGATTATAACAAACCTTTAATTTTCGGGCCATTTTGAGGTGAACCCAACAACCAACGCAAGCATTTTTATATTTATTTAATCCTCTAACGAAGCTTAATCTGTACCCAGAATCAAAATCCGAGACAAACAGTATTCACACATACATATTGAATAACAAAATGTTCATTCGTTGAAAATTCCTTTTTGCCCAAAAGTGCTTAAAAAAAGATAAGAAGTTGCTTGGAAAAAAAGATTAATACTTCTTCAAAAGATACAGTAATTAATTAATGCATCTATATACAGAGAATCCTAAATATAACACCTGCACCTAAACACAAACATCTGGATCTTTAGCAGTAAAGTACCATTTAACCTTTTTTTATATTATCCGTAGTGAAGTTAACAGCTGCCTTTTTTCGTATCTGATTTCCTTGTTTGATTGTTAACTATACTTTTTATTCTCATAAAAATTGAAATTTTTCTTTATTCATTCTTTTACCAGTCTGTGGTGCTATAGGAGAATGTTAAAAATCAGATGGGTGGATAAAGTGACAAATGAAGAGGTATTGCGGCAAATAGATGAAGAAAGAAGCATTTGGAAAAATATAGTTAAAAGAAGAGACAGACTTATAGGCCACATACTAAGGCATCCTGGAATAGTCGCTTTAATATTGGAAGGACAGGTAGAAGGGAAAAATTGTGTAGGCAGGCCACGTTTGGAGTATGTAAAACAAATTGTTGGGGATGTAGAATGTAGAGGGTATACTGAAATGAAACGACTAGCACTAGATAGGGAATCTTGGAGAGCTGCATCAAACCAGTCAAATGACTGAAGACAAAAAAAAAAAACCAGTCTGTGACAATAGTAACATTTGAAACTCGAATTTCCTTGATTAAAAATGTATTTTGTTGTGGTAAAGAGTGCACAGATACGTAAAAGAAATGTTTCATCAAAAAGTTTCAAATATCGATTTTCCACATTGGAATGCTAAGCAAAGCTTTATCAATAAGTCAAAGAAACTCGGTCTCTCAAAGACGCGTTCGAGTTAGGAAGAACATCTACCTTAAAACAAGAAAAGTTTGATTATGTTTTTGATGTTGCGTAGCTCTAAGTAGAAAAAAGAACTATCAAAAAATTAATAAGTTAAGCAGAAATCTCAAGATGTAACACGCATAGAGTAATATCTTCCTTCCTTTTTCCTGTTTAGCCTCCGGGAATTACCGTCACGTATTACTTCAGAGTATGAATGAGGATGATATATACGAGCAAATGAAGTGTAGACTTGTACAGTCTCAAGACGACCATTTCTGAGATTTGTAGTTAATTGAAACCCAACTACCAAAGAACACCGGTATCCGCCATCTAGAATTCAAATCCGTATAAAAGTAACTGCCTTTACTAGGACTTGAACGCTGGAACTCTCCACTTCCAAATCAGCTGATTTGCGAAGACGCGTTCAACAGTAGACCAATCCGGTGGATTACAGAGCAATATCTAAAAATTTAAATTACACCCGTACAAAATAACTGCAGAGCATCAGTTAAAAAATACTGATTTCCTAAACGTGTGTTGATTACTGATAATGGTTTTTGGGTATTATAAATGAAAAAGAAGAAGGTATTATCGATGTAACAACTTTTACTTAAGATGAAATGTGAAGTCATTTATCAGTTCATGTCAATTATCAGAATAATTGGGTGTGGCATGTGAAAAATCCTGATGAGATTTTTGAATGACCATTACATGACGAAAACTTTCAGGTTTGGTGTGCTGCATTACATCATCAATTTTTCCAGAACATAGTAAACTCAATACGTCACTGCAGTGAAAGAAGGATGAGAAGGAAGAAATGCCGGATCGAATTTCCAACAAGATAACTTCCGACGCCGCACATCAACAATGTTTCGCTAAATTTTCTGCGTGAACTTATTTCAAAGCACATGTAGCTACTGAGATCCCGAGATCTTAATATTTCGTGTATGTGTCTGTTACCATTTTCCTAAAAAACTGCCGAACAATTTCGATGAGATTTTTTGCATTACATAGGTATCACTTCAGAGCAGGTTCTTAGACATATTTTACGGTTATAGGCCACCAGGGAGCGCTGCAGTAGACGTGTTACTCTAAAACGGCTGGGCCGATATTGATGCAGTTTTTCGCATTATATAGGTATCACCTCAGAGCAGGTTCTTAGATTAGTTTTACGGTTGTAAGCCGCCAGAGGACGCTGAAGTAGATATGTTTCTTCAAAACGCCTTCGTGCGTTTTTTAAAATTTCTAATTTCATTATTATTGTTTAAATATTTTTATAATTATTTTCTTGGTATAAATTATTCAATATCCATAATTCAAATTCAAAATCTATTTTAAAACTATTACGAAATATTATATATATAATTCCTGTACGATGCAAACTCTGATATAAATAATCTACCATCGCTCACAACGTTTTGTTGAAAAACATAATTTTTGTCAACTTGGATTATTTTTTACCATTTACTTTATATTTTATGGTCTTCATGGAAATATTTATTGCCAAATTTGAAAAAACAAATTTTTTACCTAATACTCAAACACATTAGAAATCCAAACCGTTTTAGTTTGACCGCGATAATATCATGTACAACAATAGTACTAATAGTGTAACGGGTAATTGATATAATAATAACAACGGTAATTTATTTTATTAAATACTTTTAATTATGTTTTTAAAACATTTTGAATTCAAAATACTTTAACATAAATAATGCTCAAATTGATAATACAATAATGAATGAAATGATATTTGGTTCTGGCGAATTTTATTTTATTAAATGTGTATACCATTTTGTACGCGTATTATTTATGTCGCTTTTAGCCTGCAAAGAGAAATGATACCACATAAACGCAGTTCAATCAATCCTGCAAAGTCAGGGCTCTTTTCATTCCCGATCCGCAGTATATAACCAGTGTTATAAATACTCATGTAACTTTATGGAAGTAAGAGTGTGTACTTTACGTACGAGATTAAATATGAAAGTAAGTTTATCAAATGAATGCAAAAATAAAACTTTCTCATAAAGTTTTTAAGAATACAGCAGAAATTTTTAAAAAAGAAAAAAATCATGAAAAATTGAAATATTTTTTTAAAGAAATAATATAAAAGAAACATCAACTAACATATCAGTAAACATTACTAAAGGGACTGAATAAAAGATTAAAAAAATACATACAAAAGAAAATGAAACGTTAAAATAAATTAAAACTACTAGCATAGAAATGTATTTAAAAAAATCATAAAGCAAACAAAAACGGTATTTCATCTAAAGTAAAATGTAACTTGTAATGAAATAACGTGGTTTATTTCAGAAATATAGTAGAATACGTTAAAGATATGAACAAAGTTTTAATGAGGCTCCTAACAAATTGCATCACATACCACAGACTACATTCCTTTCTCTCAATTTATATTCACTGCAAAATCGATTAAAATACAGCCAAATCCAGTTAAGGAAAAAATATATTAACTAAAAAGTGATAAAACAAGTAAAAAAACCATAATATAAAATAAGATTTATTAATATTTTCACATAAAAAGATAATAAAAGGATAATAATAGTGTAACATTTTTACTAACAAGAAATCAAATGTTATGTATTAATTAAAATATCTACAAATTAAACAAATAAATGAAAACATATTTTATTTACTCGTAGTATGTAAAAAAAATATACAGAATTTTTGTTTTTTTAATTATAATAAACAATAAAATACACGCTTCTGTAAACATAAAATACTTCTTTAAGAATTTAAATAGCCTTTTATAAAAACTCTTTTTTAATTTACAGAATTATTTTTATTTCTTACTTCACTCGTACGAAGACGTTCTTTAATTATTATGAATTAATAAAAAAAAATTATTAAATTTTATTTTACCAATAAAAATTACAGTAGGGCTTCTTTTTATTAGAAGAGCTGAAATTCAAGCGAAATCTTTCACTATCCGTAACTCTAAAACAAAGCGTTTCCAGACCTATGTTTATATGTACCTATTTCATTATTTACACTAGTAAAATATGTCCTGAAAGTTTCTACGTTTTTCGTGGGACACTGTATACATTTTTCTTTCTTTCTAAGTCTGAAATAATAGGAACGATTTTAACGGGAACAATAATTTTATTTACACAAAAATAATATTTAAATACTTATTAACATAATTAATAATTAAGTATTTATTAACATAATTTGATAGTTTTCCGAAAATATTTTGATAAATAAAGAAAATAATGTCTCATTATGAAATTACAGAAATAGAAAATTGTCCTTATACTTCTGTAATGAAGAATTATACAAGAATAATTTAATTAAAATTGAATTATTAATAATAATATCTTGATTTTGATGATAATAATAAATAAATAAATAACAGTAATAATTATATACTTGAAAAATTTAATGAAATAATTAGACATGATAAATAAAACGGGAATTTAATAATTATTACAGTATTTTACCTTCCTTACCTACCCTAAGTAAATAATAAATTGTTCTGAGTCAGATAATTATAAAATGCAACCCTTCAGGCATATAAAATATTTAGTTCTGTGGAAATATTTCAACACGTTGTCTACAACGTAATGTTCTAACTCAACTGTACTCGGCCTACGGAAGAGGTAAAATTAATCATGCTCAGGAGAAGTTTAATTGCTACAGGAAATTAAATGGCGCGTATCATGTAGATTTGATCACGTATTCATACATACACGATTCAATCTGTTTAGTAAGCACCATACAAAGCGTCTACGGAGGTAATTCACATTTCAGAGAGAGAGATCGAGGAAGAAAGTACAACCTTCCTTCCATTCAGAACTCAAGTCATTCTTTAAGCTTTCCTTTAAGAGTTGTTATCATCATCTGATATCCCCCTTTTGTAACTAACATTCCACATCGTATCCTCTTAATTTTATTACAAAAAAATATTAAAACTTTTTATTGGGATAAAATTTGTTTAGATCATTTTTGTCTACTTAAATGAATATTTTTGTAACAAAATCTGACCTCAGCAAAAAAAACGATCCCAAAAAATAAAACGATAGACAAGATAAAAATACTTATCACGAGGTCTTTCGAAGTAAATAAATAATTCAATAACATAATATTCTGGAAAAATAATCAGAAAAAATCTGATGTGGACACCACATGACTTCCTTGTACGCCCATTAAATTACATAAACAAATTTATTTTAAAATGAAACATACATGAAATTTTATTTCATTAATAACTTCTGATATTTTTTCATATATATATATATTTTTTTTTTACTGTTATTATTGAATTATTATTTATCGTATTTTTTTTAACAATCAGACGTTAATAATTATTAATAAATCAATATATTTAGATTAAAAAAAAAGTTAAAAAGGAAAGGAGATTAGGTCTTATTCAAATGGGATGTGCCTTCTCCATTTAAGATCCAAATATTTCATTAATTAACATTTTATTTGGGTATAACTTTGGAACCAATGAAAAAAAAATACTACTTATGAATATCGGTGAAAACCTCTCAATGAGGATTTATTACTGGAGTTAAGAAAAATTCCAAAATCCAAAAATTTGGATTTTGGGCTTTTCTTGGGACAATTTTGGTCCAGCGATTGCAATCAAAAGGAGAGGTGCACAACTAGATGTTACAACAGTCCTAAATCCAAAATTTCAACATCCTACGTCTAATCGTTTTTGAGTTTTGATACATACGTACGAACAGACATCACGCAGAAACTACTCAAAATGGATTCAGGGATGATAAAATTGGATATTTTCGTTGAAATCTGCAATTGAAATTTTTCGCGATCACAATAATTCCTTTACTTCATACAAGTAAGTAAAAACGGAACGGAAAAAGAAGTTTTGCAAATCCGTAGAACTAAATTAGAATTTGATCCTTAACTGAACGACTCTGCCCCTTACTTCATCCACCCTTTGTAGAATATGTGTTACCGTTAAGAACCGATATCTGGAAAATGTCGATATTCTTCGGTAAATATCGACACACCCCAAATACGTCGGTGAAAGACCGAAATATTTGCTTATTCGGGCCTTCGCCGATACATATCGACAAACACAAATAAGAACTGGGTGGGGGTCGAACTCTCCTTGCAGTCTATCTTTAATATTTGTATTACTTCGTTCTACCACTGTAATTATACTATCTAAATAACAGAATTTCCCCCTCAACAAGTCTGACGTCTGACTTACGCTATCTAACAATTAATTCGTCATTACTCTACTTTCTACCAACGCCCATTATCTAAATTGAATATACAGATACAATTATATCGAATAAATAAACGGAATTTAGGTTACTTTTCATGGTATAACCACGTAATTAAGAAACACTCAAACACAATTAAACCGTTTAATAACACAATGTTTTATATCCTTGTCTTTACTATGTACTGATAATGTACATAATTCAATATTTAAATTAGGTTATTCAGTACTTTCGTAGTATATTCTTCACAAAAGTACAGTGCAGTATCCTTTAGAATTATGTGGTGCATTCTGTTCTTTCGGCAGGAGGTTGGTTGTCCTGCGTGTTCGTTGGGCGTTGCTCAGTAAACCAAGACGTCAGTCGTTGAGTTGTGATTGAACGTACTTCGTTTCGTTCCGTTTCTGGGAAGCAATAATTGCAAACGAAATGATTCTTTCGGTAGAGGAACGTATTTTTCTTGTTGAGTACGTCTCGTGAAGCTGAAAATTATACTGATTTAGTGAATCACACGTTTTTTGAAAAGATTCCAAATACACCTGTTCCTCACCACAATGCAGTTCGAGTTCTTATCGAAAATTTTCGGCAACAGGCTCTGTTGAAGACGCTTATCGAAGTGGAGACCACCTAAATTAAACGAACACAAGCTGTTTGATATTTCGGATGCTATGGCTGAAAGTCCATCAAAGTCAACGCGTAAGTTAGTACGGCAGCTAGATATCGGACTTGCTACCACACATAAAGCTGTAAGAAAAGAACTGATTTTTTCCCCACAAAGTAATGTGTGTTTAAGAACTGAAACCTACAGATTATGCCAAAAGACAAAATTATTGGGAATGGTTTAAACGTTTTATTGATAAAAATTCCGTATCCTCGACATTACGTTTTCTTACAGACGAAGCGTGGTTTCATTTGGAAGGATATATTAATTCATAAAATACACGACTGTAGTCGACAAATAATCCCCGTGAATTCCACGAACGATTTTTACAAGAAGCAAAAATTGGAGTCTGGGTCGGTGTGAGTAGAACGCATATTATGGGTCCGAAAATACAGTTAATAATGATCGTTATTGTACTGTTTTAACATACTTAGCAGCCACAATATGTAGAAATCAATCACGGTTGGCCCCACAACGCTCACAACTAACAGGTCAATGACTTTTTTTTTACAAAATTTCTTTGGTGAACTAACCATTTCTAGGGATTTTTGGCCTGCACAATCGCCCGATCTGACTTCCCCAGATTACTTTCTGTGGGGGACAGCGAAACACGCTGTGTATGGCAACAGACCACGCATGATTGATGAACAATAAACCACAATAACGGCATACGTAAGAGGTATTACATCAACTGGTAAAAGTGTTTGGAAAAACATTGAAACGTGTGCAGTGTTATAATGATGTAGGAGGAGGTCATTTTCAACACCTTCTATAAACTATTCTAGTTATTGTAATATCAGTTTCTGTATAATAATGAAATAAAAATAAAAATGAATAAGTTAGAAAGTTTCGTCATTACACCAGAACACATAATTCCAGTGTACATCAACTTATAAGGAAAAAACGAAATATATAAACACTCGGATCGGGTAGTACTCTGTCCATTTTTTCGGAATAGAAATTTATACGTTAAAAACGTACAATAACTTAATAAAATTGGGAACTCATATTTAAATCGTTATTACCTATGAAACAAATATAAAAGTTTGACATCAAATTTCAATATAATGGCTATCCTAATTTTTTAATTATTATTTTTGGAAATAATTATTCTGCTAATATTATTAATTATTAGAGAAACCTATTTACGAGTATTTTATTGTAAACGAAATATTGCATTATTGATTTAAATATGTTTTTAAACGATCCAGTTATGATGAAAATACTGTAGTTAGAAATAAGTCGATACTGAAATTCAGTACAATAAAAACAGTTCGGTTTAAAGAAATAATCTTTTTTCAGACTATTCCTTTATATAATGTATTCTATTCCTTTATAATCTATTCCTTTTTATAAAGCAGGAATTATTTACAGAAATTTTTTAAATTACGTAATTAGAGATGGCTCATAACCTCATCGATTCAACTGTAAAAACATCACTATTTAAAAATAATATAATTTTTTAGTGTCACTTAACACAGAATAAGTTTTAATTTCAATGTTTAAAGTAAAAAAGAAAAACAAAACAGGAACATTCTTTTCAGTCTTCACATACATTAATTACCGTATTCGTTGCTTATTAATGTATAAAGCAAGACATTTAATCCCATTTTTAAAAGGTAAATAAAATTATATTTTAGTCGAAAGTTATTAAATAATTAAATTTTACTTTATTTTATGATTCCTTTTTGTAACAACTGTTCAAAACAAAAAAAAAAAACAAAAAATGTTACAAGAATATATTTACATACCGTTTATTTTATTTCAGCAGATGGTGCTTAGACTACTATATCACAAAGTAAAATCGAACCTACAGGAGCGCATATGTTTCCCATTAAAGGATATAGTTAACAGGTGGTCCATAGTTTTTTCTCATCCACAAACACACGTATCTGATTTTTTTTTTACTATCTCTTTAGGAACTATTTCCCTTTTTAAAATGTAACTTTAATCTCTTAAATTCATTCTAAAATCATAAAATATTTAATCTATCCAGAAAAACAAGACTTTGTATACATATTATATGTATTTTCTTAATAATTAGACGTCTAATCTAAAGTTTAAACCACATGTTAAATCAAAAAATGTTTTTATTAGTTAATTACACATTTCAATTACATGTTTTGATATCTTTTACCTATCATAATCATAGATATTTCAATATCAAAGCAATAAAGTGATTATCGATGTACTTAAAGAAATTTTTAACTACTGAAATTTAATTTCCCTTAATTTCTTCCCCTTACAGAACTACCTTAGTACCCTTAGAGTAGTTACCCTTATTACCCTTAGAGTAATTTCAATTTCTTTCCCTTAGAGTACGAAACTCATCGAATGTTCTGCCTGCTCGATCTACACAAAATTTGTGGAACAAACTTTATCATAAAAGCACTTAAAAATTAGTTAAATTTAACAGTTTGTTTGAAATTTAAAAAATGTATTATAATTTATTTTTTATAATCAATGCTTTAAAAAAAAATGTTTAACCTTGTTCTTTGTTTTTAAATACACTTCAAAGGAAATTTGAAAAAAAGATGATGATGATACATTATATATAAACTAAAATAAAAAAACACATGTTATTGGTGATACTTTCAAATTAGAACGCATAAAATGAAATAACGAAATTCGTTTGATTTTAATAGACCATTTATTTTTACTTTTTCGTCTATATAGCTGTCGAAGGTAATCCGTACAATTTGGGCATATACGATATTCATTGACTCTTGACGTATTGACACGTAAGGAACCCAAAAAACCGGATGGAAATTTTCCGGATGTTAATGTTCGTCTGTAAATGTGTTTGGTGTTGTCATTAATCACCTTATATCTCTAGAACTACAGGACCTATTTTGACCAAACTTGGTCAGATTATTTCTGTTAATGGGGAATTGATGCGATGAAATTTTCAACATAATAGGTCAAGGAGGAGAATCTGTAGAGCAAGGCCACCTTCAGTAACTAGAGATTTCGCCTAATTAAGGTCATATTTTTCTTAACCACATTTGTTAACGATTATAAAATAGCCATATTTGCAAAAAATAATTTTGCAAAATCGCACCACATCCCAAAAAAATACTCTAAATTAGTAGCTAAGTAGGCATACGGCGTTAATAGTACTTCCTGTCACCACAAGTGTCGCAATCAGCCATCTTAAATTTCCCATTTTCCCTGTGACAAATTCTCTTTTTCCTCGTCCTCTTGGGCCGGGAAATTAAAACTTCCACAGGGTTGCCGACCAAATTATTTTTGTACACTTTAAATATTAATTATTTATTTTATTTAATTTTAGTTAATACTTCAAAGGTTGGTAGCACTGATGTACAGTTTCTGTAGTCATCTGCTGTGTTGTGACGTCACAGGTGAGCGGTAGGATTAAATTAATAAATAATATTTAAAGTGTAAGAAAGAAACTCGGTCTGGCTGCGTCTCGAACTCGATCGATCGGTCGATTAGGTACCTGGAGCGTTAAGTCTCGTCCCAGTCTGTCAACCGTACAAGCGAAATTTGTTTAATGTAAGTTGTGAAATTACATTATTTTAGTTAGTGCCGACCGTCGTCTCTAGTACCGCCACACTCCTGCGAATTAAATACGGTATGCACGCGCGCTTTACAACTCATTGACTAAAGTAAACGAAAAAATATTATATTTAAATAAAATGATTAATATTTTTAATTTAGTTGTGTGTTTAAGCTGTGCATCAGAAAAACCCCACAGTTGTGGGACTTTTTAAAGCCCGGAACGCGGCTTTAGCCGCATGACGGGAAAGTCCTACAATCATGTTGTCAGATTTTTTTTTAAGTCGCAGAACTAAACTGGTTTTAGGCGATTTAACAAATAATCCGTCAATCCTGAAAATGAATGCCTCCTTCTTAAGTTATTCTCAAGAACAACAAGTAACCCATTATAGACATAATAAAACAAAATTAGTAGTTCAGTGTTTCTGGTTATCTTCATTACTCAGCAACATAAAAAGTGTTCCATATAAGAACGATAAAATCACTGATGTTTAATTGATATTAGGTTCTATTATTAACAGCTTAACTCTTGTAATGTACAGGGCACGACCCTGTAAAGAACATCAATTTTCTTAGAGGAAGAAACTCTGATTTCTACCTCTGGTACTTCACATGCATTATAACCACAATAAAGGATGAGAATATTTAAATGAGCCGACTAATTTATAGGTTTTTATTATGAAATACGTGAATAATATGTACGAAATTATAATTATAAATAGCTTTAAAAGTAAACGTTTTACAGAACAGTATTATTAAGAAATACGGTCTTTACTTTTATTATATACTGCGTACACACAACACGTAGATTTACATGCTTTTATATAAACATATACTTCATAAAAATTTACATCAGCTTTAATTAAAACTATTTAAGAACATATTTCGTACAAATTTAACTAATTTATGAACCGGATGAATTATTATTCACTTACATTTACTGTTTAAGATACGATGAAAAAAGATTACATATAAATCTGAAAGGAAGATAAAAAGCAATGACTAACAAATGACATTCATATTCATTCACATTCTTATTAAATGCAATCAAACCGGTAAAAATTTTCATCTGTTGTCTATAAAAAAACTGGATGGAAAACTAAAGATATGTGTGATAGGTGAGAAAGTTTTACAAAATAAATTTTGTTAGCGTTACATCTCGTCCAAATAATTAAAATGTTTGAATTTATATACCCTTCAAAAAAATTAAGATAATGACTTATATAAAGTGGAAAATATGGTAGTAATAAATAAATCTTATGGAATATTTACGGCTAATTAAACATCTACCGTAATCGTTATCACCTAAAAGTGATAGCACAAATAAAAGTTAATGAGGTACAAAGTTTGTAGTTAAGTTTTTCCTTAAAGTAATTTATGACAGAAATACTGGTGATACGATCACAAGTAAATTTACTATAGCGTAAACGAAACAGTGGGGTGAAGAGCGTTTGGGTAATGAACTGTAGTCCTGTAATCAGCTAAATCAGTGAAGGCAAGACGAATAGAGGAGGTGGTGGGTCGACGTGAGAAAGGGATGGGGGCCGGTACGAGATGGTTGTAAGCAGGGTGATAAGGACAGAGCTCAGGACACAAGGAAGGTATTGTACCGACGTAGGTCGGTCACAAGTGGATTGAGTTTCTTGCGGTTGTTTAGGGACGAAAACATACAAAAGGGATGAGGGTTCTTATTAGTGTTGAACTTTGACTAACTCCCTCTTTAACTATTCTACGTCACGATTAAGTCAGTGGAAATTAGCGACAGATTAACATGGTCTAAAATTGACCAATCCGGTGTCACTATGTACGATAAGCATGAAACAGATTTAATATAGTAACTTTAACTAAATTCTAAAATATATATATAGACTACCTGAATTTTCTAATTTTAAACATTTCTCATTTTTACTTCCTTGTACGAAGTACAAGGAAATATTGTAATCACGAAAAATTTCGGTTTTTAGATTTCAACGAATATATTCATTTTGATCATTCCTGAATCCATTTTGTCTTGTTTCGGCGTGATGTCTGTACGTGCGATTGTATCTCGCATAACTCAAAAATTATTAGCCGCAGAATGTTGAAATTTTGGATTTAGGACTGTTGTAACATCTAGTTATGAACCTCTCCTTTTGATTGCAATCGACTAAACCAAAAGTGTCCAAAAAAGCCTAAATCCCAAAAAATTGGATTTTGGATTTTTACAAAAAATAATTCAATAACAAAAAAAATGAAAAAAAAAATATATATAATAAATATATAAAAAAAATTATGTAATTTAATAGGCGTACAAGTCATGTGGTAACACGCCGGGTTGGTCTAGTAATGAACGCATCTTCCCAAATCGTATGATTTGGAAGTCCGAGAGTTCCAGCGTTCAATTCCTAGTAAAGTCAGTTTTTTTATACGGATTTGAATACTAGATAATGGATACCGGTGTTATTTGGTGGTTGGGTATCAATTAACCACACATCTCAGGAACAGTCGGACTGAGACTGTACAAGACTACACTTCATTTACACACATATCATCCTCATTCATTCTCTGAAGTAATAACTGAACGGTGATTGCCGGAGGCTAAACAGGAGAAAGAGAGAAAGAAGTATACACCAGATTTTTATGAATGAAGTTGGTAAACATAAATTTTATTCCAAGTACATACTATTTCAAGGTGGGATTATATAAAGAATATTTAAATTTCCAATTTCTGACGATTTATTTTTTATTATTATTTTATTTTATTCGTTCATAGAATATTTTATAAGAAAAGGAACTGAAAGAAATATATATATTATATATCAACTGGAGATAACATTTTTCATAAATGTTTCCATGGTATTCCAGTCTTTGTAATAAATAAAAATAATAGAAACACATAATTTAACTAATTTAGGTTACAAGTTACCAATTTCCTGTTAGCTGAACAGCAGAAATTCCACACAATTCATATATCTTTTCCATAATTTATTTACCATCAAAAGTTTAAAGATTTTCAAAAAGATCTTTTATTCTAATTATAGAAAAATTTAATTCGTAAAAATACAATTAATTTTCACAGGTGAAAACAATTATAAATTTCAAATGGTTAGTTAATAGTGAAATTGTGATTGGTGACTCACGTTATACTGAATCATTTGATAAATTCAACCGACCAGATTAATGCCTCATAATGCAACCCTAGCATGATTGGTTAAAATTTGTTGTGAACCGATTCCTTACAAATCTCCTATAATATTGCCGCGTGTTCGCGGCTCGATCAGGATATTGAGAGATTGACAATTGAAAATGTTTATATAATTAACAATTTATTAGTTTAAAAACATAAGTAAAACAATATAAATCAATAACAGTAATAATAATTACGGACAGTGATTACATACAAAACAGAATTTAAAGTAATCGTTAAGATTTATTAACAACCAGTTAAATATAATTCAGTCCCATTGACGAAAGACAGTAGCACGACCGCTAGCTAGTCTTAACACTTTTAACCGGTAGTCTTTATTAACAACAATAGTACAATAGGTGACTAGCATAAAGTTCTTTAACTACAAACACCTTTGCTATTCACATATAAAACAACGCTAACATTTTATAAATGAAATTTAGTATAATATCTCTTACACTCATAGTCTAATTGTAATTCACCGAACCATTTCTTGTTTTATGTACTGTATAATTACTTTTGACGTCACCTTAATCGCATCGAACCTGCAGTAGAAATTCGCTCCTTCATTGACCTCCTCGCAGAACATTCTTGCTTTAAACTCCCATAACTCCTTTATCGTAGCACTCTGTCGTAGACTCACCTCGCAGGCTCACATTTCCCAGACTGACATCATAACGTCTCGCTTAGGCTGATTGTCAACTGGTCTTTCCCGGAGTATTTATACTCCTATCCTCTTTACCTGCCGGACCGGACCAAACTCGAAGCGTAAGAATGATCGTTCGCTCTTCCACATTCCCATGAAATTCCTACCCTGATCCCGTAACTCTTTTAACGGAACAACATTTGTTTAGGTGTGTCAGTGGGCAGTATTACAAAGGACGATTGTTAAATAAACTTGCTACCCTTACTAAAAGGGTTTCTTTTAACCCCTTTCTGGATTCTCCAATTATTATTTATTCTACTTCTTTCTTCTTAATTGGCAGGAATCCGTTACTAAACTCCGTTATTCCGGTCTTGTTAAAATGTAATTGAAGGGAATATCAATTTATTATTAGAGTTATTTATTAAGAATTGTAATACTTAAAAATATGTAATTAATAATTAGTAAACTGCACGTTTAAGAACGTGAAAAAACAAAGTAGTAAGTGGAAAAATTTGTTTTATATATATTTTAACACTATTTTTTTTTTACTCATAATGCTGATGTAAATTATTTCTTTCTTATTGTCCGACAAATTTTACACACACACACACATATATATATATATATATATATATATATACTATTAACGACGAATTTAAGGCTTAAGTTTTCCATATATTTTATCACTTTTTAATAAACATCAAGAAAATTTAGAATAATTTTTTTTTTTTAATTGTACGTATTTCAAAAAGATTTCTCCACTGGAGGAATATAATTAAGGGAGGTTTGCCGAAACAACATTTTAAATTACTTACGACTGCACAAGTTAACTGGCTTTTTTAATCTATTAGCTTAAAAATTTGGCGCTGACTTCAAAAAATAAGTTTCAATTATATTGCATCTTTCCCTTTTCAGAGTATTTTTTTTTTCTTTTTGAAGTAAGTTAAATTTTTTCAAACATTTTTAATTTTATTCCATTTAGTTTTCTAATTTCGACAAAGTGGAGATATGAGAAGGCTTGAAAAAGAGATTGCTCGAAAGAGAATTAACGATCTCTTGAAATAAAACAGGCTCGTACAAAACGATTTAAACATTAAAAGGAAAGGGTGCTTAGGATTCGGAGTCAAAAGTATGATATCGTACATTAGCAAAGGTTGTAAAAAATGCGGCAATATATAAAATGTAAATTAAAATAAACGCAGTCTGAAAGAGACCGTCAAGGTGATTTGATACCCAAGCGCGTTTAAATGAGACTCAAGAACAAATATACAGCGTTTTTTTTTCGTTGATTCATAAACATATTTGTAAATGAAACGCCTGAAGACATTCACATCGATCGACTATTATAAGAAAACATAAAAATGAAAAACTGCAAAACGAAAGATCCAGTGAAATACATACTTGTTTACATAAAATGCATCAAGTAATCTAACGCTCGTATTCAATGCAGAAGCTATTCGAAGAATACTAAATATTTACGTAGACATACCTCACACAGTATGTAAAATAACTTAATAAATAAAACGACAAAATTGTCTAAGCAGTAATAACTGTAAGTACTAAAAATAACGACCAGTGCTTTTTTTTAATAGCCATTTGGTAATGGTTTAAAACCACCGTGAGATCATCTCGTATTGTTTTAAAAAATGTTCATCCAAACTGGTACACTTTGTGAAAAATTACGTCCAGGCAAAAAAAAAAAATGTACATATATCTATATTATTATATAAAGAGGAAGAGGGAGGTAGGAGGTTTTTGTTTGTTCAGATACACAAAAAAACTGCTCTGTCAATGGCAACCAAATTTCTACCAATGTTTCTCTGCATAACTAGAAAGGTTCTTAAATACATTTTGCTCGAAAATTCTCGAAAAAAAAAATATACGTAATAGTGGAGATTTGCCTGTTGAAGCACAAAATTTAATGAACTGAATTATTAAACTGTGAACTTCTATCACTGTACGAGTTGGTGTTGAACTGAATGATTCGAATCAATGGAATGAATAATATTACAAAATAATTTACGTTAAATAAAATAATATTAAATAGATTTCTGTTTAATAATAATGGGCTTCCCGTGGGCACTGCGTGTAAGGCTAGAGTCGTGACGTATGCGAGCAATTCGTGGGAGGCTACACCGATAATCACCACTAACTAGTAACAAACGGGGTGTAAGTGGGGCGCTGTTTTGGGAGGTGCAATGGAATGCTCTTTATCTCTCCAAAAAATCGTCCAATTTTCAAAATTCATACAGGGTATTTGTTAGTAGGTTGAAGAATAACTTTTGCATGCATCAGGTACACTTTCCACCTAACAGATAACAGTTACCTTAACCCACTGGGTTGGTCTAGTGGCGAACGCGTCTTCCCAAATCAGCTGATTTGGAAGTCGAGAGTTCCAGCGTTCAAATCCTAGCAATGGCAGTTTTATATGGATTTGAATACTAGATCGTGGATACCGGTGTTTTTGGTGGTTGGGTTTCAGTTAACCGAAAATCTCAGGATTGGTTCAACTGAGACTGTACAAGACTACACTTTATTTACACTCATATATATCATCTTCATTCATCCTCTGAAAGGTAATTCCCGGAGGCTAAACAGGAAAAAGAAAGAAAGAAAGATCACGGTTACTCGGAAATCTATACTATTATACATAGTGTTTCTAATATGGTGGGTTAGCTATACTTTTTCAGATTCTACTTGTAAAACTAAAGAAAAATCATCCTTAAGAAAAATGGCACTTTCTCCTTCGTCTCCCTCTGTCCGCCATTTTATTATTTTTATATAAAACTTTATATCTCAAGATCGAATAGAGGAATAACATTAATATTTTGTAAGCGTCTTTGTAATAAAATTTTAAAATTAGAAAAAATAGGACTTAAATATCTTCACAAATTACAAAATGGTGGCCATTTTTATTTTTCAAACAATTATTAATTTGTTATAATATTAAGGCTCTTATTTTGAACAAAATGACATTTTATTTTTTTAGATCGGTGAGCAAATAGTCCAGTTATGGCAGAAAATTGATATAATTATGTGTCTGTTTTCATGACCTCCACTTTACGTTCAATTCGATTAAATATTAATTATTTTTATTTATTGATAATTTTAATACTGTAAATTAGTATCAAATTAAGTAATAATTTTCTGACAATAAAATTTAACATTACATAATAATAAAAAATAATTAATATTAATTTTTCACTTTTTAATAATTTTACACAGCGACTATTACTGATGATCATGATAACAATGTAAAAATGAAGCTTCTTTCAACAGGAATGGTGTTCAAAATCATCACAAGTAGCTTATCTGGAGCGACGAGAATCTTCATTGTTATTTTATTTATGGAGATATAACGGATTAAAAAATAAAAATGGCCGACATTTTGAAATTTGCGAAGGTATTTAAGTCCTGATTTTTTGTTAGTTTTAAACTTTATTAAAAAGACGCTTAAAAATATTAAAGTTATTCCTCTATCCGAACTTGAGATATAATTTTTTATACAAATAATAAAAAACTGGTGAAGAGGGAGAGAACGAAGGATGCCATTTTTTTGTTTAGTTTTACAAGTAGAATCCGAAAAAGAATAGCCAGCCCACCATTTTAGAAACACTCTATATAAAGTTTGTCTGCTTATTATCGCATCACGCGAGAACCAACCAATCGATTACTTTCAAATTTGCAGATACATTCGTGTTATCCCAGGGAAGGTTTTAAGTCAACCGAGAACCTAGTTCCCGTGAACGTTAAGATATTAAAAAAATATTCATTATTTTTTCGCCTCGAAGAAGGGTGAAGATGTGAATTAATATATTCATTAAAGAAAGAATAAATTAATCTTTTTACTTTATTAATATGTTTTCTACACCATAGTAAAGAAATGACAGGAAATGTTCGTCGTAAAAGGTGTGTGTACGTTAGTTACTATAGTTGATATTATTCTATCTTCGGTAATTTAGTTTCGTTTTTAAGTTTCTGAAAAGTATGAATACTATAATTATTATTTATCAGTATTATTTTCACAACCATGAGGGTAACGTACAGTGCGGGGGTCCAGGGGATGGAGCCCTTTGGGTAGATGGGAATGGCGACCGAAGCAAGCTCTACGATTGTCCAGGGCGCCAGTTTCCCTGGAAAATTGGGAATGGCAAGTGAAGCGAGATCTGCAGTTATGGGGCAGGTCCCTTGATCCCGGGAGGCCCCGAAAAGCCGAGAGTTGGCTCCGGGATTTGCCTGGGCTGACCCGAGCCCCAAGGGTCCAGGTTCCGGCTAGACGAGCCGGCTAATATATATATATATATAGATCAGGACGAATTGATAACTTCATCGTTTATGAAGTCGATTAATATACCAGTTTTATGGGTAAAATCATTCCTATAACTAGATGATTTAATTTTACCTGGATTGTCCCAGAAAATAATATCCTTGAAATTTCAGGGTTTGAAGTATAACATGCAAACAATTAAAGACAGGTTTGGTAAACCGGTTTATCACTTAAATATGTTTGCTGTAGTGAATACATTTCCTGCACACTACTAGAATTTATTATCGGCTAAGGATCATACAAATTTATTACAAAACACAAAAATAAATTTAAAAAAAAATTTATTTCGATCAAATTTTGTATGAATTTTATAGATATAAAAACAACAATAACAACATTTTTTCCTGGAAATGAACTGTAAAATCATGAGAACATGAAATAATATTATCTATATTTTATTCAATTCTCTATTTTACTCAGTATAATGGAGTCACCGCAAGTGAAATACTTGGGGCTATGGTTAGATAGGTCTGGCCGGTACGGCAAAAATACAGCTGAGGTCGCTGCAAAGGCAGAGAAGGTCATATCAACCTTGAGCAAACTGATGGGTACCAAGAAAGGAACGAGAATGACGAAACGAAGGCTTTTAATGGCGGCGTCGATCTCCGTGGTATTCTACACGGTACCGGTGTGGTGTGAGGGGCTAGACGTCAAAAGGAATGAAGGAAGGCTGGCCTCGCTTCAGAGAAGGGCCGTCATCGAAATCATCGCGGCATACAGAACGGTGTCAGGGGAGTCTGCGGGAGTCCTGGCGGGTGTCCCGGCAGTTCGACTGAGGGCTCTACCTTGAAGCGAGTCTATGAGGGAATGTTGCAGCCTGATTCCGCGGCCGTCCTACTTCAGGAGCGGCAGGAGAGGTGGGATACCGCGAATACGGGAGCTTGGACACGACGAATGATTCCAAGGTTGAAGGAGTGGTTGGGGAGGAAGCAAGGGGACGTTGATTACTACGTCTGCCAGCTCCTTTCTGGTGTCGGAGGATTCGGATCCTACCTGTACAGGTTTTAGAGAAGGCAATTCCCTGATTGTACATATTGTGGACTAGCAGATACTACGGAGCACACATTTTATGAGTACCCAAGATGGGACAAGATCATGGCACGAGCGGGCCTAGGACGGATCACGGCGAAGGACACAGTAGTCTACATGCAACGAGGTGCTAAGCAATTGAGGCCGATTGCGGGAATAGTTGCTGTAATCCTGCGGAAGAAGGAGTCAGAGTACAGAGTGTGGGGTGCAGGCTGACTGTTGTGTAGTCTTGTGGTTAGGGGATCTATTCCTTTCTTGAGGGGATCTACTAAAATGATGAAGCATGGGGAGTCTAGGCCTAGGGAGGTAGCTCCCATACCTAGGGTGTTCTGGTCCACCCACATGCAAGAGTGGGGGGTCAGACTTACCTGATGATGGTTTGGGGGACCCTCGAAAGTGTGAGAGGACGGTTCGCGTGGGGTAAACACCAGATGTGAGAAACGTACACCTGGTGCTTTGTAGGTTATGGAGGGGAAACCCGCCGGGTTGGTCTAGTGGTTAACGCGTCTTCCCAAATCAGCTGATTTGGAAGTCAAGAGTTACAGCGTTCAAGTCCTAGTAAAGCCAGTTATTTTTACACGGATTTGAACACTAGATCGTGGATACCGGTGTTCTTTGGTGGTTGGGTTTCAATTAACCACACATCTCAGGAACGGACGAACTGAGAATGTACAAGACTACACTTCATTTACACTCATACATATCATCCTCATTCATCCTCTGAAGAATTATCTAAACGGTAGTTACCGGAGGCTAAATAGGAAAAAGAAAGGTTAGAGAGGGGAAGGGTAGCTCTCCAGCTGAGGGATGGACTGGCTGTCCAGAAGAGGAAGTCGCCGTGTCCTGATGACGCTAGGGAGACCCCGGTGGGATGCCTCTACAGGGGGCTAGAGAGGGAGGGCAGGCTGCTGCTACGATACCCTGAGGTGACCGAATGATTCTTAATAGTCGGACTGGTTTCCTTAGGGGTATTTAAATCAGAAACAAACAAAAAATTCTCTATTCACTTTTTTCTTTTTGGTTATTTTTTTATACTAATAATTATAATTTAAATTTTTTATAATTGACAGAATTTGTAATTTATCGATTATTCAAGTGGTAACTAAAACTACTGAATTTAGATTACCTGACTGAAGAACTAGTATAATTTAACTGGATTCAAATCCATTAGAATATAATTAGCTTATTTATTGGTTTTCAAATACATGCTGTTGCCATTTACCTTAAGGGCCCAATAACGGTGATTTCTAGAGAGCTGTCAGGTATTATATTTAATTACAAACCAAAATACACAAAACTTAAGATTATTTCATCTCTTTTATTTCAGATAAATATAAAGATATATATTTTTTATCATTAAGGAATTATTAAAAATTGATTTTCTATGATACTTAAAAAAAACATAAATTATTAATAAAAAAAAACAATTTAATTTTAAATATTCTTTTAGATTTAAATACAAAATCAAATAAATAATTTAGAACCAGATATATGCATACACAATCACACCACACGTGCTCAAATATAACTACTTTTGAATGGAATATAGTAACCTTATAGGTCATACAACTGAAAACGCAGAAAAGTTTCCTGCTGCTTTTTTTTACGTTCAACAGAAAACCAATATTCTATCGTCTAGGTCCAATTTTCAGCTAAGGAGATAAAAATACGACTGTCGTCTTAAGGAAAGCTTATTTAAGTCTCTTTTCTTAATCTTCACCACTATATCCGACGATCAGTAAAAAGGAGTTCTCAAAAGCCTGACAATACATTTTATCTTATGTATTTTATAGAAAAGAATAAATCACATTTCTCTTAAACAATAAAAATAAAATCTTTCAAGAAATTATCGTAAGACAGAACTATACTAATGTGATAAAAACAAAGCAAACACATAATCTCATAACAACTTGGATTACTTTAGAATATTTGAAATTATAAAACGCTAGAGTTAATTCTTCAAATAAAAAAATATGCCTTTAGAAATGACGTAAACATTATAATTTTCATTAATATATTCATTAATAGAATTGTTTTTATTATTATTTTTTTAAAATAAATGATTTACAATAAGTCAGCCGAAATCAATTCAAAAGTTGGTCTTACCGCCTCATACCAACAAATTAATACCGAGATTCAACTCCTCCTTGTGGTGGTACTATTGACGCAGTATAACCACTTATCCACTTGTTTAGAGCATTTTTTTGGGTCGGGAGTGCGACTTTGAAATTATTTTTTTGCAAACATTATTAATTTATAATTAACAAATGTGCTTAAGAAAAATATGATCTTAATTAGCCGAGAATTAATTGAACCCTAACGATTGAAATGAAAAGAAAAAATTAATACTTGTACCCGATTTAAAGTAATTTATAATTCTACGTAGCATATTAGATCACTAATTATAAAGAGCCTGACACAATGATAGTTTAAACACAATTTTGGTATTACTACTGTTTTAGTTAAAAGTAGACAGATTGAAAGGAAAGCAAAATATGAACTTAATTTTGACTATATATCGTAGAAAAGGGATAATATCAAGTTATTAATTAATTATTTTTTAAATAGAAAATATTTAAAATAATAAACATTTACCATTAAAAAAAGCTGACAACATACTTGTAGGACTTGCCCGTCAGGCGGCTTTTTCGTGATGCACGAATTAAACGGACAACTTAATTTAAAATACGTCAGTGCTACTCTAGTGCTCCCTGTGGTAATACAAGGTACTATTAACGCAGTACAACCACTTATCCACTTGTTTAGAGAATTTTTTGGCGTGTGGTTGCGATTTCGAAAATTTTTTTACAAACATTATTATTTTTTAATTATAGTTAACAAATGTGCCTAAGAAAAATAAGACCTTAATCTCGAAAGATCTCGAAATACTGAGGGTGGTCACCCTCAGTAAGAGCAAGGTGTGTAAGAGTGTGTCTTGCTCTACAGTCTCACCCACTTGATCTTTTTTAAGTTGAAAATTTAATGGCATCAATGCCTAATATATAGAAGTAATCTGACCAAGATAGGTGAAAATCGTTCAAGTAGTTCTGGAGATATAAGGTGATTAAGAATGCGACACCGTACGTACACACACACACACACGAACATTCGGAAAATTTCCATCCGGTTTCTTCGATTCCTTAGGTGTCAAAACGTCAAGATCCGGTGAAAACCGCATATGCTCAAATTGGATCGATTACAATACTTTCTCCCTTCTACAGCTATAGCGCTAGACGAAAAAGTTAAAATTATAATTAAAAAAATACAAAATTTTACTACATTACATTAAGTGTAAACTCACTAAAAAAAATACCCATGCTCTTTAATTATTATCAGACTTAACTGAAGTGTCATTTGTATATAATGCATATGGAACTCAGTCAATGTGAGAAAGTATTGTATACGATAGAATAAGCGAAAACTACATCTGTTATGTCTGTGCAGAGATGTTTTGGAACAGAATCCCAGAAATATTTATCTAAGATGCAATAATATAATGAAGTATTTTGGAATGAAATCTGCCTATTTATAGTTTTACAGCTAAATATCCAAGACCAGTTGGAGAAAAGTATGATTTTCATAAGCAAGTCCATATGCGTAACCTCTGTAATTCTATGAGATGTGAAAGCTTATAACTCAAAATTCGCTAACAAAAATTTGTTAAATTCATAAAAGAATGAAAATTAAATCGTCAAAGCTTTAAATTCAAGTTCTCAGTATTTATACGTCTTCATTACTGTATTAAAATGAAATGTGAAGTTCATTTTAGAAGTATGAAGAGATACTTTAGCGGAATCATTCATCTTAATCAATGTATATGAGACTGTGAATCCAGGTGTGGTTACTGAACATGTGTTGTTTGTTTTGTGATAATTCAAAGATCAATGCACACGCAATACTTTTCTTTATTAAGAAAACTATCGCAAAATGAAGTACTTGGGCATGTTGGGTAATTATTCGACATGTTAATAAAGGACGATGAAATATCGAAAGCAAGATGATTTATTTACTAACAACAAGCATTCAGTTACGTTACCACAACCCTAAATGGATCGATAATTCAATGCATTTGCTATAACGTTGGATGGAATACACAGATGACAACGATGAGGTGTTATAATACAGTGGTCATCTCGATTGCTGAGATTAACACTATCCAACGTTTTGATTATAGAGTTTAAAAACAATACTCTTTTTATACCTCAACTTTCTGTTGATTTAATGGAAACAATTATAACTGCAATCAAGTATGTTTAGTCTTAACATAAATCAATTTCTCCGTTCAATCTTTCTAAAAAAAAAAATCCTTAATTTGTAATAAAATCTATTTTACCAAAGGAAATGATGTAGGTCCATTGATAAGTAATGAGAATAAAATACATACATTGCAAACATAACATGAACTTTAAGATTATATGTACATGTATGTGTGTGTGTGCGCGTGCGCGCGTGACTTGTGTAAAGAATATAACAAATCAGCTGCGGGTGGAGTTCAGTAGTTGTAGTAATTCCCCAGGGGATTTTTTCCAAGAATAATGTAAGATCTAGTTAACTTTTAAAGTATTTCACGCTAATTTTACGCTTGTTCTAACTTACAGATCGTGAAGTTCTAAGATTAATTGTAGTAAGAATAAAGCAGAGGCCTTTTAGAGAAAATTTTCTTTTATAAAACACATGCGCGCTCTCTTTCTCTGGCTCGCGTACACACGAACACGCACATACGCACAAACGCACACACACACACACACACACACACACACACACACCCAGAGATTGAGAGAGAGAGTGAGGGGTGAGAGAGAAGAGAGGGGGAGGGAGAGAGAGAGAGAGAGATGTGAGTGAGAAGAGAGGGGGAGGGAGAGAGAGAGAGAGCATGAGAGAAGCTGTATGCAAGCAACTACCTTGTAAACCGCTGGAATAATATGCTCAATAACTGTTCATGGACAAAATAAAATTAATAAACCCTTTGCTACATATAGGCATAATTATTATTTTCAATAATTAAAGGGACTATGCAACCCAACTGCCACTTTTTAAGATATGAAATGAATTTTTCAGCCCACAAAAAGTGCAAAGACTAGGTTTTTTATTTGAACCCAAAATCTTCTGTTAAAAAGCAAGACACTAAACAGTAGAGGTCAATGAAGTGTACACCTCAATCAGCATTTGAATGAATGGATGATATGATCCGAAAATTCTAGTTTCTGACTATATGTAAAACCTTCCAAAACAAAAAGAAATTATATACATATTTAAAAATGATTTCTAAACTAAATTTTGTAAACTTGTTGAATATTTTTATCCTACGATATGCAATATAAATAGTGATTAAAAATATTTATCGACCAAAATTTCTATAATTAATTTTTTTTTTTTTTTTTGTTGATTGTAAACGTTTAAAGTGATTTTGAAGTAAATAAATCAAAAAACGTATACATTCAGAGAGTGCTTGGTATCATATTTAGTAAATTTTATATTTTCACGTAACACTAAAAAAAAGTTGATTTTAATAATTTTTAAATAATCAAAATCCCGTAGGGTAATTTCTAACAATTAAACTATAGGCCTACATACGATCTCAATTTTGATAGCAAAAGTACAAGAATAAATAAAACTAAAATACCTGGTAAAAATCGGCCACAATTTGGTATGTTTTATTTTTAGTAAACCTCAAAATTCTTACGTCTGTATATAGTTTATGTAGACTTTATTTATACCACATACAATCAAATTCTCAAATTCAAGTTTTATTTTAAAACTTTTACGTGTTTAATACCCATTTAACAAACTTACTTTACGTCAAACATACAGTAATGAGTTTTTTGACCCCAATCTTTTACCCGAGATTTCTCAAAAACCATTAAAAACACACTTCTGGGACCTAATTTTTAAAAGTTTTCAGATTATAAAACCATAAAATTTACCCCTTAATTAGAATTAAAAGAATTATAATCTCACTTTTTCTGTTTAGCTTCCACATCCACCGTAAGGTATTACTTCAGAGGATGATACGATTGTATAAATGTAAATGAAGTGTAGTCTTGTACAGTCTCAGATAGATCATTCCTGAGATGTGTGATTAATTGAAACTCAACCACCAAACAACAATGGTATGGCTTAATTTTACGAAGGCGTAGAAATCAGAGAAAACTCTTTTGCCAAATGATACTCGTTAACGAAGCGTTTCCGAACGTATATTTAAATGAACTTTCTTCTTTACATTTACACCAGTAGATTAAGTCTTGAACGTTTATTACATTTTTTATAAATGACTCTGAACATATTAAACAAAATTAGATAAATATTATGAAATAACTGTTATCACATCGAGTGTTAAAAAAGTCTCATAGATAATGTAGTACGTATCAACGGACGCACTGAAAATCAAAGGATCAATTTTCAGCTGCGCTTTCTTTATCATTCATCATCGATTTCATTACAAAAAAAATACATAAATTCAAAAAAATATGATGAGGACACCACATTACTTCCTTGTACGCCTCTTAAATTACATACACACATTTTATTTTTTTAAATGAAAAGTACATAAAAATCTTATTTCATTAATAACTTCTGATTTTTTCATTCTTTTATTATTATTATTGAATTATTATTTATTGTAAAACTTTTTTTACAATCAGGGGTTAAAAATTATTAATAAATCAATATATTTTAAATTAAAAAGGAAGTTAAAAAAAAGAAGATGAAGTTGGATTCGAACCGATGTGCCTTCCCCTTGTAAGATCCAAAAATTTCATTAATTAAAATTTCATTTGGCTATAACTGTGGACCCAATATAAAATAAGTACCACTTATTTTTTATCGTTGAAAAGCTCTCAATGAGGACTTATTACTGCAGTTAAGAACAAGTCCAAAATCCAAATTTTTTGAATTTGGTCTTTTTAGACACTTTTCGTCCAGTCGATTGCAACGAAAAGGGGAAGTGCACAACTAGATGTTACAACAGTCCTAAATCCAAAATTTCAATATACTACGCTACGGGTAATTGTTCTTGAGTTATGCTATACATATATACGTACAGACGTCACACCGATACTAGTCAAAATGGATTCAGGAATAGACAAAATGGATATTGCCGTTGAAATCTCAAAACCGAAATTTTTCGCGATTACAATATGTCATTTATTTCGTAGAAGGAAGTAAAAAAATTAAAATTTATGTATCATTCGTGAAAATATAAACTGAAAATTTAGTATGTTATTCGTAAATTTATTTATTTTATTTTATTAGTTTTTGAATTACACTAATACCTTATTTAAATTTTTCTATGTAACATTCTCCAATATAAAAAAAATATAATAAAATTGTTAACTTCATTTCAGATTTTTTAGAGGACTAACATTTTTTCCTCAAAACTGTGCTTCTTAAAGAAAAGAGATAAAAAGAAAATGTGTCATGAATTCTATAATAATAATAATCAAGAAGTCTAGTTTTCCTTAGTATCAGGCGCCTATTGAAATTATACGGCTGTATAGGCTGATGTACAACCCTTGAAGATAACAGAATACAGTCAAATAAGGGTCTAACAGTTTTGCCTAGTTCTTGGGGTAAAGATTAATAGCCTGGAAAATTTTGAAGTTTTGGAGTAGATGAGGAATTAATGATTTATGTCAAAGCAACCGCTAGATATTGATATGATTAGGATTTAGCAGGGGACGGATGAAGTTATGATACGATATGATATGATAGGACATAAATATATGTCCATTTTCAATGGACATATATTTAAAAAAGGCCATCTAGAAGATTGTAAAAATGCTTATCGATGATGTTAAGCAGTTTAAGAATAAGGGAGCTTAAATAGGCGGACCATTAAACATTCACAATAATTTCAAAAAACTATAAAATATATATATATATATATATATATATATATATATATATATATATATATATATATACAACCATTATATATATATATATATATAATGGTTGTATATATATATATATATATATATATATATATATATATATATATATATATATATATATATAATGATTAGAATTAGTAAAATTCTAAATCTAAAATATAATAATTATTGTATAAAATTAAAGTTTAAATTTACGAAATAACAAAAATAATGCAATAATAGTGTAGAACAAGAAAACAATATCTACCATAACCCATTCAACAAAATAATTCAAACAAGGAAAACATATATTGAGTAAAAATATTATAAAAACATAGGAAACACTCGCCTAAATCCATTTAAAGAATCTCTCCATAAATAGACAAAAAATATTTCAAAGAGAGAGAAAACAGATGAAAAGTTAATGGCTAGAAAAAAAGGAACACTATATTTATTTAACTCAGAGGTGTATAAAGTGTGTAAAATCATGACAAATAACATCAAATATATAACATGTCGTCAACACTGTTTTGTCAAGTTGAAAAAATATAGTCAAGAGATGTATAGCTTGACACATGATGTTAAACCAGACATATGGTACGTTTTAAGTTATGAAAGAACTTGTTTGAGTTTAAAAAAATAATTATTATTACTGTTAAAATGAATCTCGATAAGAAAGCAATATGATTTTAAGATACAGTTCTCTGTATCTGTAATAAATTTCGTTCGTTTAAAACGAACGAAATTTATTTTTAATGAAATGAGACGTCTACAAGCATTTATAATTCAAGTTCTAGCGGGTGAAGAACATATGACTTCACTTATCACTTTTAGTGACAGCAGTAAAATAATATTATTACAGAGTAACCCAAGATTAAAAACAATAAAAATTATGGTAATTATGAATAAGACATAAATTACGTCTATTTGTATTTAAATGTATACGTTACAGAATATTTTGTTATTTGGAATTAAATTAACGGCACTTTGTAAAAACAATCAGCCATAAATTAAATTATGATAACCTGTAAAGAAAGAGATTAACAATAATTAAAAATATACGCGTATATACATAATAATAAATTTAATAAACGATGGTAAGAAAGCAAAAACGTTTTCTACCAAATATTCTTGAAATTTCTTCATTAATTAACCTAAAAATTATCATAATGTCTTTGATAAAATTTCAAATCTTTTGCTTTTTAAATAGCTTTTTCTGGTGATAAAAAAAGTACCTGATACTTTTATTAACAAAAATAATTTTCTATTACTAGAAAGAAAAAAAAAAATTCATATGCTTGACGTTATTTGGTTATTTGTATTCAGGGATGGTCAAAATGGGTATTTGCATAGAAATCTGAAAACCAAAATTTTTCGCGATCGCTATACTTCCTTTACTTCGTACAAGGAAGTAATAAACAATATTTGATCCATTATAAAAACATTTATCTAGATTTGATAGGCCTACACTGCTATCTTAAGCAAAAAGAACGAATATATACTATTTTTGAATTATGAAAGATTTCTAAATTTTTTTTATGGCATCTTTCTTATGATATTTTTATTTTAATTTGTTTTCCTTTCCCGTCTAGATAGCGTTATAGCACAGCTATAGCTCAAGAAGGAAAAAAAATCGTTCGAATAATCGGTCGAATTTGGGCTTGTTCTGTTTTCACCGGAACTTAACGTTTTAACATTTAAGGAACCCAAAAACCGGATGTTAATGTTGGTATGTTCGTCTGTTCGGTACTCTAAATCACCTTATATCTCTAGAACTATTGGACCGATAATGACCAAATTTGGTCAGATTACTTCTATGTATAGAGCATTGATGCCATTAAATTTTCAACTTAAAAGGTCAAGGTGGTGAGGCTGTAGAGCAAGGTGGCCCTCAGTATCTCGAGATTTCGGCTAATTAAGGTTATATTTTTCTTAGGCACATCCGTGTTAACAATAAAAAAAAAACAATATTTGGAAAAAAGTGACAAAATCGCACCCCTCCCGAAAAAAGCTGTTGTAGTCGACTGCTAGGTTGTGACGTCATAGATGAGCGGTAGAATTAAATAAATAAGAAATATTTAATGCGTAAAAAGTAACTCGGTCTAGCTGGATCTCGAACTCGATCTCTCGGATGACTGGGTACCTGGTGCGTTAAGCCTCACGGCTAATCATTCTGCCAACCGTACAAGCGAAATTTGTTCTATGTAAGTTGTGAATTTACACTATTTTAGTTAGTGCCGACCGTCACTGTTACTACCGCCACACCCGCGCGAATTAAATCGGTATGCTCATGCGCTTTAGTTAGAATCATTGAATTAAATAAACGTAAAAATATTATACTTAAATAAAACGATTAATATTTGAAATTAAGCTATGTGTGTATGTGTGTGTGTAAGCCGTATATCAGAGACAACCCAGAATTGTAGGACTTTCCCGGAATGCGGTTTTAGCCGCACCTATAGCCAACTATACCAAAAACTACAGCCAAAAACACTTTTGAACATGGTTTGTAACAAAAATACAATGAAAACCTATTTGGAGGTGCTTGTATCACTACGTTCCGTCAATCGCAACAATGCAATTTAAATAGCTAAATTCTTCTACAATTTTAGGAATAAATTATGAACCAAATAAGTTTTTCTTTTTTTTTTTCATTTCTTCCGTTATTAATCTTGTAGGAGCTCATATAGGCAGCTGGCAATAATTATGTCCTCTTTGTCTGATTCATGACACTATATTTCCGTCTACAAGCGAGTGAGAGTACTAATGAACTAAAAGAAAATCAAGATGGAAGGAATATGCGCACAGTGTTTCAATAACAGTAATCGGAGTTCAGTACAAACGCAGAACGAAATGCGTACTTAAGACGGTCGAAAACAGTTACGAGTTGGTAGCGGTGCAGTACGCGCACAGTACTAAATGCGTAAATACACCTTAACTGTGTCAGTCAGTAACTGTGTTGTCAGATTTTTTAATTTATTAACTTTTATATAATTTACTTAATACATTGGTTGTTATTACTTGTACTTAAGGAAAAACTGAGATAAGCCCTTTAGAATTACGGGAGTTTTAAACTGTTTTGTATACTAAATTAAAATTAATATTCAGTGTTTTATAACTTAACTGCTTGAAAGTTATTTTACACATTTATAATTATTTGATAAAAAAAAGATAAATTTCTGTAACTAATTTTTTGTCCTACTTGGCCACAAAAACCTTTGAAACGAGCCGTGGGTTAAATGTTAAATATCCTTGATGTATACCCGAAAATTATTCCACCCTTACTTTTTGCTAAATAATTATTATATATATATAGTGTGAATTCTGTAGGAGACAACCAATAACTCGGTCATCTCCTATTACTCGAACAGAGCAAACAAAAAAATACTTACTTAAAAAAATATTACATCATGGAAAACACGAGTAAGAAAAGAAGAACATGAAAAAATCAAATAACTTACTCAGAGTTTACATTCGGATGTTTGAACATAGTTTTCCGTTGCTAACAGAATGAGTTTAGTTAGAAAAATGGATTAAAAAGTTTTTTATATATCATTTATTTAATCTGATGTTACAGATCGGATACATTACGATCATGTTCTGGCAGTTTTCCCAGTTAGTTAGCTTCCTTAAGTAACAACCCAACCCGTGCATATTTCTAAACTTACCACACTAAAAACTTCTTCTTCTTCATATAATAAAAAATATTTCGTACTACCACAAAAATTTTTTTTCTCTTCTAACTTTAATATTAAGGTATAATGGAAATGAAAAGGCAACATAAATTATAATTAATATAAATTCTTTCTTGTTTTAATATTATAAAAACAATTTTATAACTGTACATCTGGGAACATCCATAAATTTCGAGCTATTAACTGTCGCTTGTTGGTGTGTAGGTTTATTTTAAAGAAAATCAACCAAAATAATAACCAAAAAATTTTCTAATATTTTTATAAGCTTATTATAAAAAAAAAATATTGTTTTCTACAATCAGTTTTCCATATACTGTTGGGATTGAAAGTGTGTGTGTGTGTTTGTGCGTGCGCACGTGTACAGGGAAATGAAGTTAATTCTATCAGCTTGCCAGGCTTGATGTAGCTACAATGCAAGTGTAAATGTACCGGTAAATATGTAACCTGGAACAGGCTCAGGTCGACCACTACTGAGACGTGAGGTTAATTGAAACCCAATCACCAAAAAATATCGATATCCATAATCTAGCATTCAAGTCGTTATAAAAACCTTTAGAATGATTCGAACTTTAGAACTCTCGACTTCGAAAATCAGCTGATTTTGCTAGTTAACCGTTTTGATTAAAATTATTAATTTGAAAGTAAAAAGAGAGTTAATAGTTAAATGTATTTTTCTCAATTTTAACATTATTTAGTATTAAAAAAAGATTTGTAGAAGACAGCAATTGACTATTTTTATTAAAATTTATTATACACAATCAATGGGACATGGACCCCCAACGTTTTAAATAAAAATTTATGTAAGAAATTTGAGTGAGATTTTTTATTAAAATGACCTAAGACTTTTAAAGATTACTTTGAATGTGGAAATAAATACAAAAATACATGATAATGATTTAAATGATATTATGGCAAATCATTTCTTTGTTATTAAAATTTTTATTTTATAATTAATTGCACTTGATGTTTTAATAAACCAATTTATATGTATTTCTTTCGCGGGATCAGATATACTTAATAAAGTATCTTCACGGGATAAATTCTATTGAATAATTCAATTACAAAATGATAAAGAATTTACAAAATACCATTTTATTTTATACAACGTGTAATAGAAGCAGTTTTTAGTTTTTAACATGAATGATAGAGGGAAAAAACAGTACTTGAAAAATAATCAAATTCAGGAATCAAATATATGTATTTTATACATGAAAAAAGTTTATATAAACATAATGATTGCATTACTATTAAGACTCACGTTTAATTTTTTTTTTCTGTTAAAAGGAGGACTTTTAAATTTTAAAACAAAAATTCTCACTTCTTTTGTTATTCTTATCAATTGAATTGGTTTATATCCTATTTTTTGTCAGTCTTGTTTCATCGTTCAACTGATTTCGAAGTCGAAAGTCCTAAATTTCAAATCCTAGTAAAGGTACCTTTACTAGGATTTGAATATTAGATCGTATATACTAGTGTTCTTCGGCAGTTGGGTTTCAATTAATCACACATCTCAGGAATGTTCGATCTGAGACTGTACAAGACTACACTTCATTTACATTATTACATATCATCCTCATATTACCGTAAGTAATAATTTACGGTGGTTCCGGAGGCTAAACAGAAAAAAAAAATTAATTAGTTACGTTAATTTTTGCCGCCCCCGTGGCGCGACTCGTAGCGTCTTGACATTTCATCCGGAGGTCCCCGGTACGTATCCTGGTCAGGCATAGCATTTTCACACGCTACAAAAACTGACATTTATCTCATCCTCTGAAGCAATACTTAACGGTGGTCCCGGAGGTTAAACAAAAAAAAAAAAAAACGACTAGTTAATTAACGCCCGGGTTCGAATTCCGATCAGATATGGCAGTTACAAATCATTCATCTCATCTTTTAAAGAAATACCTAACGGTGATCCCAGAGGTTAATAAAAAAAGAAGCTAATTAACACATCTTAGCGATTTGAATATGTTGCTAAAATGTGTTGTCATCAGGAGTAATCCTGTATGCCAAATTTCAGAGCGAATGGATAAGCGGAAGTGCTTCAAAGTTCGATTGAAAGGTTCCGTACCATGAATCTCACATACATAGTCTAAGAGCGATTTAATGTAAGAATGGTAAAAAAGAGAGGACCCTAAAAATAATATCCAGATGAAATTTGATAGCGATTTATATTTTAATATTATTTTTCTTTAAAACAAGAAAAATGTAATAATCGTATATTTGAATCGGTTTACGAACAAGTACAAAATCATGGCTATTAATGACTGCGCTGACAACTCGGCTGGCTAACTCTCATCATGGAAAAAAATAATTTAAAAGCAATAAATAATTTTATATTTTTAAATATCTAAAAACCTTCTTTACAGTAAAACGAATTACTTAAAAAAACGGATTGAAATTGACGTAGTTTCTAATTGAAAAGCAAAACCCTGTTTTGGGGATCGGCGTCGGAGATAAAAATGAAACAAATTATATTACACTTTTTTTCTGTAGATGAAAAAAGTACAAATATTGTTTTTTACTACCTTGTACGAAAAAAAGGAAATATTGTGATCACAAAAAATTTCGGTTTTCAAATTTTAACGGAAATATCCATTTTGATTAGTTTCGGCGTGACGTCTGTACGTATCCATGTATCTCGCATAAGTTAAAAACGATTAGCCGTAGGGTGTTGAAATTTTGGATTTAGGATTGTTGTAACATCTAGTTTTCACCTCCCCTTTTGATTGCAATCGATTGAACCAAAAGTGTCCAAAATCAAAAAAATGCGGATTTTTGAATTTTTCTTAACTGCAATAATAAGCTCTCATTGAGTGCTTTTCAACGATATATAATTTTCATTGGTTTCAGAGTTACAATAAAATAAAATTTTAATTAATGAACTATTTGGATCTTAGAAGGGGAAGGTTGGATCTTAGAAGGGGAAGGCACATCGGTTTAATTTTTTTTTAAATTTAAATATATTGGTTTAATATTATTAACCCATGATTATAAAAAAAGTTTTACGATAAATAATAATTCTATAATAATAAAAAAAAAAAATAGAAAAAATATCAGAAGTTATTAATGAAATAAAATTTTATATACTCTTCATTTAAAAAAAAAAATGTGTGTATGTAATTTAATAAACGTACAAGGAAGTCATCTGGTGTCCACATCAATTTTTTATTTGTTTAAAAAAAACAAGACATAATAACTGGATTAAATATACAAACATGATGAACGCATGTGTCCTATCTATTAACTAACATATACAAAGAAATTGTAATTTTAATAACATCAATAGTACTGCTAGATTCATGAACTAATTACGTAATTATAATAACTGAAATTAAACTTTAACAATAACAATAACGATGTCGAGCAAACTAACTAAGAGTAAGCGCTTTCCTGCATAATATACATAAAGGCATTAAGTTATCTCATGTTACCAGAACAGAAATCAACAATGATATTCTTACTCATTTCGTCTCCGACTAATGCTCACTATCTCTCTTCTCAGAATATATCTTTCTCTGTTTCGCATTCCCTAATGGTACTCATTCTTCGCTTCGTTACCGCTCACTTGAAACAACCCTAACAACTCTTAAAATAAGCACACAATAATCAAAAGGGTTGTACAACAGATATACAATGTACAATAAATTACACTTTTTAACAAGTAAAAAGATAGTAACTTCAAAATATATAAAAAATGTATAACATTATGTAACCATTTATAATGATAGATAAATTTAGATTTGATTAAAACGACATTAATTATTATTAAAAACATTTTGTTCAATGCACTTAAATATCTTCCAAATTGTGATAAATTGGTGCCTAATAAAATATACAACAAAAATGAATTTTTTATGTTGATGTAATCTGCTTGAATATGTACTATTTTTCATTTTTAAAGTTCTCCGGGTGGTTTCAATAAATAAAACAAAATATAAATATCTAAAATTAAATGCGCTTGCAACTTCTTGTTTTCAATGGCATTTATACAGATTGAACCTTTAATAAATACATGAACAATATATATATATATATATATATATATATATCAATCATAAAATTAAAATTAATTTAGAAAAAAAAATAACTATATAACTTTTAATCTTCATCAATATAGTTATATGATTATCTGACTTCAGGCAGGTTCCTTGCACCATGTCCGTTTACCAGATAAACATTTTATTTTTTGACAGTCCCACTTCTTTTTATATTGAGTATAATTTTTAATCAAGATTATTTTGTTCAAAATATGAAATTATTTATTTATTATTGAAAGTATATATTTTTTACTTCCTTGTACGAAGTAAAGGAAGTATTGTGATCGCAAAAAGTTTCATTTTTCAAATTTCAACAAAAATATCCATTTTGATCATCCCTGAATCCATTTTGACTAGTTTTGACGTGACATCTGTACGTACGTATCTCGCATAACTCAAAAACGATTAGCCGTAGGATGTAGAAATTTTGGATTTAGAACTATTGTAACATCAAATTGTGTACCTCCCTTTTCGATTACAATCGACTGAACTTAAAAAGTGTCCATAAAAGCCCAAAATGGCGGAGGTAGATTTCACCGGTGCTAAGTAGGGGATAAAAAAGATTTCCACCTCAAAGTTAAGAAAAACTTCAAATCTACTCAGTGCGATAATGGTTGCATGTGAAAAAAGTTTTAGCCCCATCTTCTTACAATTCCAGCAACATTTTGGTCATCCCTTGCGGTTAGGGTTGGACATATCAAAAATTGTTTCAGACAAAATTTTTAAGGAATGTTTAGACGACTAACGACCACTTTAAATCGATGCGATACTGTGCCTATTAAGGGAGTACCATTTTTGTTATCTTCGAAACCCCATTTTTTACACTCCCTGGGCCAATTGTTGGTGATATCAAAGAACTTTACTTTGATAAGTTTTAGGCTCTTATCCAAAGAATAATAGGAACTCAAACGAATTCGATGTTTTACTTAATAACAAAGTTACAGCGATATTTTGTTTTTTTTTTTTTTGAAAAAAAAAAAGGTTATTATTAGCAAATCGTAAAAATGTAATATACTGGGTCCCTATAAGCAAAATTTAAATAATGTCATTTATTATAATTTAAAAGTTTTGTATGCGGATTTTTTTTTAACTTAATTACTTTTAGATGTAGATCTTTTTTCCTAATTTGAACGATGCAATCTGTTCAAACTGTGAACAATAAACAATCCCGCAGCCACGGGCCCAATGAGATGAGAACGATACGTATGACATGAAATGATTAATTATTAACGGTTAGCCTGAGTCTTGTATACTAAGGCCGACCATTCCTGAGATGTGTGGTTAATTAAATCTCAACCACCAAAGTATACCGGTATCCACTGATTAGTATTCAAATCCGTATGAAAAAAATATAGATTTAAACAGTCATATTTATGTTAGAGATAAGTCCTGAATATAAATAATTCATGACTAATTAAATTCTTAGTAAATCACTTTTTTCTTCTTTTACTACTCGGTTATTAATATTTCACGCACACACACATATTTGTTTTTTTATTAAATACGTTTTCATTAAAAAATAATTTTTATATTTTTTAAATAGTAAGAAGACTACATAACATTACAAAAGTTGTTCATAACAACCTTTTAAGATAGAAATAAATTAGCACGCCGACGCTTAATATAAAGATGAAATTAAAAGACAGTTTTTTAACTCAGAAACGTGGATTCAAAAAAAAAAAAGATAAAAAGGCATTTTCTAAAGGAGACTAAGCATAGAATTACATAATGAGATCTTTCTCAAAAAAAAAGAAGAAAAAATCGTAATGAAATAAAATCAACAACGAAGATAGTCTCTGTAAAGAAGGATTGTGAATAGTTAGGAAGATACTAAAAGATACTACAAATGCACGCACTCACTCCTCTACAAACACAAAAGTAATCGAAGACGAAGGTGGTTCTATACAGAAAGACAGACTGTTTACTTTGGGTATAGCGGTGTAACGTCGTTGCTATGGAATTGTTGAAAACATTTCTCATACTAGAGTACAAATAAACAGACTGAAACACACACACAGACACACATACACACGCCAAAGAATTCAAAGGAGAATTCAAACATAGAAAGAGAGAAAGATGATCAAGTACTTTCAATGCTCAACAAGGGTTCTATAATTTACCTAACTTTTCCAAAAGATACAAAAGAAACCCTACGCAGCCGCGATCTGAATAAAAAATACACCTCACTACACACCTAAATATAATAATGCCGTATACCTCCTGTCATACACCTGTCCTAATCTTCTTTATCATAAATGCAAACAGCACAAAGAAAAAAAGATAATACTTAATAACACAGTATTAATACATAAGTTTAACAATAAATTAAATACGTTTTTTTAGTTTATCAAATTTTTATCAAAAAAAGATCTGATAAACAAATTTATCAAATTTTTAATTTTTAATGCATGCTTTCTTGCAGTTTAATCCTAGCAACGAATTGTACACATGCTCTTAAGGATAATTTTTAAAGATAGAGTTGTAAAAAAATTTGACGTGAGCACCACGACTTCCTTGCACGCTAATTAAACTACATATACACCTTTTTTTTAAATGAAAAGTACATAAAATTTTATTTCATTAATAACTTCTAATATCTTATCATATTTTTTTTTAATATTATTATTGAATTCTTATTTATTATAAAATGTGTTTACAATCAGAGGTTAATAATTATTAATAAATCAATATATTTAAATTAAAAAGAAAGTTAAAAAAAGAAAAGAAGTCGGATTCGAACCGATCCAAATATTTCATTAATTAAAATTTGGCTATTGTAGTTAAGAAAAAGTAAAAAATCCAATGTTTTTGGATTTTTTACAATTCGATTCAGTCGATCGCAATCAAAAGGAGAGGTGCACATTTAGATGTTACAACAGTCTTAAATCCAAAATTTCAACATTCTGCAGCTAATCTTTTTGAGTTATGCGAGATACGTACGTACAGACGTCACGCTGAAACTAAGTAAACTTCAATTTTTTAACATTTTAATATACCATAGTAGGTATTTTCTTTTTCTCTTTAGCTTCCGGAACCTCCGAAGGTATTATTTCCGAGGATGAATGAGAATGATATGTGTGAATGTAAATGAAGTGCAATCTTGAACAGTCTCAGATCGAACATTCCTGAGATGTGTGATTAATTGAAACCCAACTGCCGAAGAACACCAGTATATACGATCTAATATTCAAATACTAGTAAAGGTACCTTTACTAGGATTTGAAACTTTCGACTTTCGACTTTCGACTTCTACATCGGTTGATTTGTGATGACGAGTTCATCACTAGATCAACCCGCTGGGTTACACCATAGTAGGTATGCTTAGCATCGGGAAAACTCCAACTCAAAATCTTAAAAAAAAATGTCGAAAAGTAGTTTAGACACCGGATAACCCGTACAATGTTAAAATTTGCGACGTGTTATAAGTACTTTAGTCAATAAGCATTCAGTTAAGTCGATTAACAATCAGTTTTTCGAATTATGGAGACCTGTTCAGATGCTCATCCGTTCTTTACGTGATTAGCACGTAAAGAACGTGGAGAAAGGAGTAAAGTACCAACGTGTTAGTTTGTCTGGTATTTCTCCCGCCACTATCCCATTCGGTCACCCTAAAGCATAAGATCGAATGCTTGTACCACAAACGGCAACTGAGCCTCGGAACTGTTTAGCGACCAGTATCCTACTTAGCTCTTAGAACTTACCTAAAAGCGTGGTACCGTATACCAGTAGCTTGCGTATCCCACCGCTCGCTTTTTATTTTACTAAAATGGGTAGGTGCACCCCGTCAACTAGTAAAGTTATATAACATCAATAAATTTAAAATTTATTTCGTCGAGGCAGCAATTCGCTGCCTCGCCTAGGTTGCTGAATGCCAACAAGTACCTGTTCACCATTTTATAGCGCTTGGAACCATAATAATTGGCTGTTGGTAAGCCATATTCAGGGTTAGCTTCCCACAGCAGTGGGGTAAGAATCTTTCCCTTAATTAAACTAATGATGCCGATTGAACAACGCAACCGGATCAAGAACTCCCACACGATCCGTCAATGCGGCTCTGGCCACATTGACTCGACGCTTGTGAGTGGCCAATTTTCCCCTTGACCTCTATGTTCCAGGGTAGCCCGGTCTCTGGCTTCCCCAAGAGCAGGGCAGTCAAACATCAGGTTTCGTTTGATTGGACCTCCCCGTAGACGCACAGCTCATCAGCTACCAGGCGGGACAGATATTGGTTCAAATTGACGTGGTCGGTGAGCACCCGGGAACCCGTCGCCCTTAAAAACGAACTCGAGGCACGCCATCCACCCAGATCCTGTATAGGTTTATACAAGGATCTTTCCTTAGGCGTGGTGTGCCATTCTAACTGCCGTGCTTCCATTGCGAGGCTCTGAAGCCTCTACATGCATGGAAATATTAGTCATTTGTACGTCAGAGAATCACCTTATAGCTGAGTCAAGAAAGACTCAAAAACTTCTTACCTCAAAAAACAGTTGTCTTAACAGTTGAGTCATATTCTGAGGACTATTAATTCATTATTTATTTTGCGCTATCGACACTTAATTTATGGTGATTTTCATTTTTCCTTCGCTAACATAAGTATTCCCTTTAGGAATTTTATGGCAGTCTTGCAATACATAAAATATAATGTACATTTTTAAAAACTTTTTTACGTCTTTTACATACACCACAGCCCCATCTATTAATACTAAAATTAATATAAATATGATGTAAAAAAAAAATTGTTTAGCTGTTAGGTTACTAATTTTAATAAAGTAACTGCCGATCTCCGTGGTGGAATGGTAGCGTTTTTGTTTTTCATCCACAAGTTTTTGGTTTGGATTCCGATCAGATATGGGATTTTTTTACAAGCTACAACCAATTAATTTTGTATCATGTTATGGCAGCTGTTATAGAATGACAGCCAGCATAAAATGAATATAGAGGATTTAATCGCTGTTGAGATTTCCCCCCTCTACAAGTCGTTATAGACATTCAACACATCTATTCATTATTTCGAGTGAAAAGATTGTAGATTTTTAATTTTGTAAAAAAAAATTTAAAAGGTAATGAAATTAAAATATGTGCGTATAAACATAAAAAAACGGAGTTCGACAACTAAATTCAAGATGGTCTACCCATACATAAAAAGAAAGGAGCAAACCAATCCACAATTTTTTAACTCTTACTGGTGAGTATAATAACGATGACTGGTTCTATATATTTTATCTAAACGTTCAAAGAAAACGTAAACATAAGTTCTTAGTAAAACAAACATCACTTGTGTAAATTTTATTGGTTTTTTGTTGTTGTTGATACAGTATTATAAAACTGTTAACAGTTTTACTATGCACATGCATGTGGGGTCACACACATACAAACAAAGTCAAACACACACACATACATGTTGCTACAATTTCCCACATAGTTCAATAAACCTTTAATACTAATATATATTGTACCTGATATATTAATTAGGCAGTTAAGTATTTGTTGGAGTTTTAATTAATCGAAAATTGTAGATAGCTAATTCTTAGATGTAATGATGCAATTTCAAAATATATCAAATATTTTATTTATTTAGATAGAAATATTCATTATTAAATTTTTACATCTAAAAAATATTATGGAAATTCTCGTCGATTAAATATCATTAGACTAATAAAATCACGTATTTTTCGTTATTCTAGATTTGTGGTAGAGCGTGAGGAGATCGTGGATGCTATTAGTAGAGAACAAATGTTTGAACCTGAGGACCTCCAGGAAATTATGTTAACCATAACGGGTTAACATAATTAACTTACGGCTGTTGCCTGATATGCTAAAGCAGTTATGAAGAAATTAAGTTCTGCCGAAGAAAGCCGCAAGTTACAAGTTAAAGCCCTGGGTTACCAGTGCGGGGGACAGGGCCGCGGACTAGTGTCCAGAGGGCTCCCAATCTTGTGGGGGTCGGCTGGATGCAATGCAGCCGTGATCACTCCACCGGCTGGGGTCCCGGGGGCTTCCCCCACTTCCGAGCTAAAGCTAATGGCATGTAAGTATGCGTATGGTAAGTATTAGTGTTGCAAGAGTTGTTGGTATGCATGTATCTGTGCGCGGGTGGTGTATTCGTGTTGGTATGTTTGGTGTTGTTTTGTGCTGGTTTTTAGTTATGTGTGGATCTGTTTTTGTGTGTAAGAGTCTTGCTTTGTTGTCTAAAACAGCAACAATTTAGCAGACTATAAAACAAAACAACAATAAATATTGTTATTCAGTTTTATGGTTTGCTAAACTGTTGCTGATTGTGTTTTGGTTATAGATTTGTTTGATTTTCGTTAGTTATGTTTTATGTTACATTATCTATTGTTCTAGTTATATTATGTTATGTTAGTGTTTTTGTGTTGGGTTTTTATGATTCGTTGTGTTTCGAACTCATTTTTAACTTTCGGGTAGGTAGAGTTCTTTTCCTTCGTTCTTAGAAAGTCATTTAGTCTTGTTTGAGACTTGGTTAGATACGTTTTGTTTGGAGTTTATGTTAGTTAGTAGCCCAACGATGGGAATGTCGCTTATGGCATTCGCATCGATAGAATCCTGGCTGAGACTAGACTGAAAGAAGTCATTCCAGACGTGCTGAAGATGACCACTGGTAAAGCCCACAAAGGTAGGTATGAAGGGGTAGCGTGGCGACCGAAACCGTCATTTGGAGGGTGATTTCCCCTATGAGGTTAGAATGACCACCAAGATCATGTGATCTTACATCGTTGGACTTTTCAGTTTGAAGAATTTTGAAAAGTAATGTTTCTCTCATAAGCCTAGAGATTCGTAACGGTTAAGACAAATAATCGAAGATGAATTTGAAGGTTTAAACGCAAACAAAGTTTTGTTTAAAAAACCGCTGTGAAAAACGTATTGAAGTACACTTGCAGCATTTTAAGCAACTATTGTAAGATTTTAAAAAAACTATATAATAACTTTTATTATGTATAAAAAATTTATTGTTAATTTAATAGATTCCGATTTTTATTAAAGGATGATTAAAAGTAAAAAAAAAAAAAAAAAAAATTAAATATTTTATACATATATTGCAAATAAAATACATTATCTCACCATTTTTAGCTCGATGAATAATTTTCGAAGAGTTATCATTGTTGAGCCGTAACAAAATTAAATCATTCGGGGATGATGGAGTGTTGTCTGTACGAATAATTTATAAATTATACATCAGCATCACTTTTCTAACCAATCAATCTTTATCATATTAATAGGTAACGCGAATACTTCATCTGTCTAAAACAGTATCAGCATCATTGTTTAATTACAGCATAAAAAATATTTCTAGAATATCATGTATTTGAATAGTTATTAAATGTATACTTTAGTGGGCAGTACTACCGACTGATATCCCCTACTAGCGACTGGGCACCTACTATCGATTAGCGATTACTTTAGCAGGTAGCAAAAGTTATTAAATCAGTTTTTACTGATATGATAACCCTGAAATAATTAATAATTAGCTACCGATTACAGTTCTTCTGAAGAATTGTTGTGGTCTACTTTACGCCACAACATTATTGATATACTATAAAAGTACCAATAGATTTGAAACTATTACATTAATTACAACAATTCTACTACCAATAGTAGAATTATTCAATTTTACGGAAGATCGATATTTTACAACATTATCGATCATATTTTAGGAATTTAAATAAAAAACTTCCATTTATAATAATTCATCTCTTTCCTTTGCAATATGAAGAAATGCGTGCACACACACACACACACACACACACACACACACACATATATATATATATATATAAACTAAATAAGTTAGAAAATTATCCAAATTAATAGAAAATTTTCTAATACACTTTATTAGATCAACAATCAAACAAACAAAACAACAAAAACAAAAGCAGAAACTCTCGACGTTTCGTCCAAGATGTAGGAAAACCACAAATGACAAAAAACAACAAACACTTATAACCCCCCCCCCACAAACTAAACTAATAAAAACCAAAAACCCCCACACTACTAAAACTTTTATCATTTTCATAGATACTCCCACTACCATTCCAATGATAACATTAAGTTTCAACCCAACAAAAAATACTAATCCTAAATTAAAAAATCTAAACTACACAAAATAAAACTGAAACCAACAAATAACCAAAATACGTCGAGGTTTTTTGCTTTTGTTTTTGTTGTTTTGTTTGTTTGGTTATTGACCTAATGAATTGTATTAGAAAATTTTCTATTAATTTGGATAATTTTCTAACTTATTTATTTTTGTCTAAGCAAAGAATAGGGTTTAGTTATTATTTTATATATATATATATATATATATATATATATATACTAGCATCGCCCGTCGCGGCTTTGCAAGCACTAGTAAATTTTGCCGAAAATCTCAGCAAAGATAAAAGTTATTCCTTCCATTAACTCATCTTATAACGTAAGGTCTCTAAGAATAGGATCAATCGCTTCAACATGGGCTCGATGAATCATAGCGCATTCATACCATGCAATAAATAAGTCACTTATCTTGGAAAATTTTACCAAGAGAACCATTTTTACGCTACAACAAACTGACACTTGTCGACATGATACATACATTTAACGGCAGTTTAGAACTTCAATGAGCAGTCCTACCCCAACCTAGAAGCGTTGCAGCGATGCCTGACGATGCTACACCGAAAGCCAAGCTACCTGTCCATCGAATATAACCGAGAAGTAGATTAATCAAAAAGGTTCTTCCAGTGCCTCCAGGAGCATCTGAAAATAAATACTTTTTTTCTTTCGGTTTGCCTATTGTGAGTGATGGAATCATAAGCTTGGGGCTGATCTCGTTCTAATTTAGAAAGATTAATTAATATTTATATATTCTTGAAGTTCATTGATATTAAAAAAAATTCTAAACATTGTTTCATAAGGGTTTTTCATTATCCTGTTCATCACGAATTGGCGATGGTAAACCGAAATCACATAAATACGTTTCAGCAAAACTTTTTAACCTTTTCTTCAATTTCAATAAGACTTCTATTGAAGAAAATCTTGAGAGTGGCTCAATGTAATAAAGAAGCGTCCTGAATATGAAGTGCAGCACCGTAACGGATTATTTAACAGATATCGGCAGCGTACGACCTCTAGCATACTACGTAAGCACGCATTAAAGCAATATCTTTTTTAACGTTTTTTTTTTTTTTTTTTTTTTTTTTTTAATGTTTATTCACGATTTTTCGAGATGAAATGTATGTAAAATGTACATGAAATGTAAAAATCATCTCAGTTTTTCCAAGTCCATAGGTAAAAATTTGGTTATGACTGATTGATACTTTTTTTGTTTATCCCGAACAAACCCTCTTCTTCTTTATTTTATAATAGTACACACACACACAGTGAGACAGAGAGGGAGATAGGGAGATATATGCATGTAAGAACAAATAGTGTTACGCTCCTTCAAAACATTTACAAGATTTACATCTCTTCACAAATCAATTTCTCACATGACTACACTACCGTACAGAAACAAAGGATGATAGAATAGAATGTTTTGCTAAACTAGTGACTGAAAATTGAAATCCCAATGGATTTCAACATCGCATTACAAACAACCGTAAATTTAACCAAAGATCTCCCTTGGGTTCGCTCTTTGCATAAGATCTGTCAACAGTTGAAGACGTAGACACGCATGACAATATTACGTTACAATTTATAACGCAATTAAGCAAATTACATTTTGATATTCTGTAATATCACTTGTTGAATAGAATATAGATCTGAATGTAAAATGGGAAATTAATTATTTACAAAATGAGTATAATGTAACATTTAAATACGATTAAGATGAAGTCTTAAAATGAAAAAGATTTAGAAACAAAAGACAATATATTTGGTCTATTGTGAATTTATACGTCGTGAGTACATTAAAATTTCTTTTGGTTACTTTTTGAGCTGCTATCATTAATGAATTTATTCTACCTTAATCATTTAGAAGTTTTAAATTCATTAATATCATTTTTAACTTAAACGGATGTACGGGGCACACACACACACACACACATCTGGAAAATATTCAAATACAATTAAATTATATGTACAGAGAATGTTAATCAAACAGTTATAGGCGACTTAGCACGTAACACAAATAATTCACGATAAAATAACTATTCAAGATTAACATGATTCTATGCCAGGCTTATTAGATTAAAAAGAAAAGGGTTTTCAATCCTTTTGTCTTTAAGTTTAAAAAAGAAAGGTTAATAATTGTAATTATATATACATTCTTGTTTCGTGACAAATCTATTCCACTGAAGTTTAGATAATACTCAACCATACTACCATCATTTTACTAAACGGACTGGATAAATAACGAACATTACTAATTTCAGAGAAAACAAATCTGATTACGGTCAATTGTATTTACAATGCCTTACATGAGTCACAACTAAAAAATGTAAGACTGATGATTTTAACGTACATTTTCTACGAAATTGTTTTATTATATTGAAAATTTTATTTCGATTTATGTCTAGTTAAAATCTCCCACATTTTGACATTTAGTTTTTAATAAATTTCGAAATTCTAACGTTTGTATGTAGCTTCTGTTATCTTTATTCTTACTACAACAAGACCGGTATAACAGACCTGAGTAACGGATTCCTGCTATTTCAGTAGAAAGTGGTAGAAAATATAATAATGGTATATATCCAGAAAGGGCTAAAAGGAATTCTTTTAGTAAGGATAACAGGTCTATTTAACAATCGTTTTTTGTAATACTGCCCCTGACACGCCTCAAAAGATGTTGTTCAATGAGAAGAAATACCTGACCAGAGTAGGAATATACGGGAAAATCTCTCTGAAGATCATTTTTACGCTTCAGCTTGGGTTTGGTTTTTGAGATAAAGAGGAAAGGACTCCAGGGAAGACGAGTTGAGTTTCGGTTTTGATGAAGCGAGTATTACGGGAAGAGTTTAAACGAAGAGTATCAAGTGAGTATTCTGCGAGGTGTTATTATGTGAGTCAGAGAAGGAGAGAATATCTAGTGCGTACAAGTTCGACGCGATTAAGGTGACGTCACAGGTAATTCCAGTGAGAATAGTAGGGGAATGCAGGAAGTTGTTTGGTGAATTACTATAGACAACAAGTGAAAGGAATAAAGTATTAAATTCATTCATAAACTACAGGATAGTTTTATTTCTGAAATGCAAAGATATGTGCAAAGAACAGAATTGAAGAAATTTAGACTAATTATAATTATAATTATAATTAATACCAGTTGTTATATGTGTAAATATTAGCGTAATTTTAATGTCTTTTGTTAATGAGCTTGAATTCTGGTTTTTATGTTTAAGTACCTGTAAATGTATCGTGTCCTTACTTGAAATTATAATTTGTATGTAATCATTGTTTTTTATTATTATTGACATTTATTACTATTATTTTTTTGGTTGTGATTACTATTATTATTGTCGTTTATTATTATTATCATTATTGATTTGTACCATTTTATTTATGTTCTATATTCTTAAACTGATATATTGTAATTATATATACATTCTTAAATTGTTATTCTCTCAATATCCTGGTCGATCCGCGAAAACGCGACAATACCATTCTCCTTAGAATCAAATTTTTAAATTCATGTTTTGTTCACTTTTATGAGTTTATAACCCAATCAACAAAGTTATTCGACACCAAACATAAAATAGTGTACTTTATGACACAATAATTTATTTTTTACCCCAGATTTCTCGAAAATGATTAAAAATACAGTTCTGGCTGTCTTTATATATTTATAACACTTGTTACTACAGTTTGTGAATTTTCAGTAGGTCTCACATCTCGTCTATACTTTGGTTAATGTTAAAAAAAAACTGTTTTTCGTCAGCAAATTATTTCAAATTCTGAAAGAAGATAACTGTAGTGACTTTTTTCTATAAAAAGTTAAATCAGTATAAGGCACCTAAAATCCATATTACTGTAGCTAATAAGGGGAAGACATGGGCTTTGGAACACCGATTTGCGTGTGTGAATAGTTCACTGTTTACGTGTCATCACAAAATAGTAACACGCAATATTCAATTATACGAAAGAAAAATGGCCTTAAAAATTTCCTTAGAATTTTATATTAGTTTGTATATTAATTTTGTTTCACGTCGCTCAAGTAGTGGTGTAAGAGAACGTGTCGGATCCGTAACCATGCTAACATCGCTTCGAATACGACTTCATATACATACTTTTTTTTAACTTTTTTAATTTACATGCTTTACATTTATTTATTAATCATTATAAACCTATGATTGTAATTTTTTTTGAATTAAAATGAAAATTACATAAAATTTTATTTCACTAATAACTTCTAACTTCATTTTTTTAATTTTTTTATTGTTTTTATTGAATTTTATTTATTGTTAAAAATGTTTTGCAATCAGAGGTTAATAATAAATTAATATATTTAAATTAAAAAAAAAAAGTTTAAAAAAAATGCATATGAAGTCGGATTCGAACCGATGTGCCTTTCCCATGTAAGATCCAAATATTTCGTTAATTAAAATTTTATTTCGCTATAACTCAGGAACCAATAAAAATAAATACCACTTATGATATGTCGTTGAAATCTCTCAAAGAGGGCTTATTACTGCAGTTAAGAAAAATTCCAAAATTTAAATGTTTCAAAATTGAAACCCTGCTTTATTTAGAGGTCTGACTCTATACACATTTATGGCCCAGCCGATTGCAATCAAAAGGGGAGGTGCACAACTAGATGTTACAACAGTTCTATATACAGAATTTCAACATTATACGACTAATCGTTTTTGAGTTATGCGAGATAAATACGTACGTACGTACAAACATCACGCTGAAACTAGAAAAAACGGATTCAGGGATGATCAAAATGGATATTTACGTTGAAATCTAAAAACCCAAATATTTCGCGATTACAATACTTCCTTTACTTCGTACAAGGAAGTAAAAAAGACTAACTTCAATAAAAAAAAAAAAACCGCAAAAATAAAGTTAAAATATTAAGGTGGGTACACTTTTATTTTTTAAGATCTAATATAGAACAAAGAAAGAAAAACTTTTGTAAAGGGTGTATGTAGTACACGTTTACGAAGTAAAAACTGCGACAAAGAAGTCATAATTAATTATTACTTTAATCTTTCTCTAAGAAACAGGGAACAGTTGCATTTATGATGCAAAATCACAAAAGTTTCTTTTCTTCTTTTGTTAAACGGATACAATTTTCCAGATTTAATCAAAGTTACAAAAACTAAAAGATAATAATATGAAAACGAATCTGACAAAAATTATTAGTCGATGCAGATTTCACTTGTTAATAGTGATATTACGATAGAGAAAAGTAACAATTTCAAACCATTAACGACAACCCTGTTAATGGTATCTATAAGTAGGAAAATTTCAAAAAGTTATCGTAAAAAATAATGCTCTTTATAAAGGAGAATATTCTGCTTTTTAATAAGAAAAGAAAATAGCGAGCAATAGAGAATGCGATATATTTTTATTATTACGTCGTTTAATAAAAATTGCCGCTCGGAAAAATACATCGATGAAGAAATTCTTGTTTCAAACAAAAATAAAAAAAAAGAAAGAAAAGATTTTCTAAGCGTTATGATTTATAACTATCTATAAAGGTACAACGTCTGTACCGTGGAATCGATGAATCGATTCGTCGAACAAAATATATTACAAGATGCTAAAAGAGAAAACAGGGAATTCCACAAACGAACAAACGTGCAAAAGGGGGAAGAAGCTAGGATGGTATAAGACTCACCGACCCGGAAAGCTTCTACTCTTAAGGGCGGGGAGGGATCCGATCGGAGGGAGATTTTATTAAGATTTAATGTCACAGAGGGTTTAATCCCAGGTGCTCTTTCAAGATTTACACAGATTACCGGTTTCTGTCATAACCGTCCTTACCCCCATCCTATAATTTTCCAAGCTCGTACACCACGTAACTTCACGTACTTATAACGAACCACTTAATGTCTACGAGGATCAATTCAGATATTACAATAATGTCTCTGTCCCCTTTTATAGTTATCTCTCCTTAAACTCATGCAAATTTAATGAATCCATAACTTAAAGGAATACGGTATGCACAACTTCAAGGAAACAATGATATAAGTCAAGGGTAAAACGAGAGCGATTCATCATATAATAAACCATAAAATTCATTCAACAAATACGTTATGCAGTCTGCAATTAACTAATGTTTGAATTATTTAAAACGATATAAATTTATAAGATGACAACGGAATAACAATCGACTTTCATCGAGTTTTATACCGTAATTAGAGTTAAGGTTATAATTATTTTTTTTAATCAGAAAATAAGGAAAAATAAATAAAGTTATTCTTTTGTTAGAAATAATTTTTATCACATTTTTTTAGTTAGATGGGTTGACAATTAATAAAAACAATTATAAAAAAAATACGACTGCTAAAAGATAAAAAATATATAAATAAATTGAACTAAAATAACGACAATAAATCGAACCAAAAAAAAAAACAAGTTATGGAAATAAAGGACTAAATATCGTTATGCAGTATTTAATTAAATAAAATAATGGGTAACCAACTAACTTTCAAAAGGTTTTAATTTGTTTAAATACTAGCTGCTCAGCCCAGCGTCACAGCCAGGCCTTCCGGGCGGGTGACGTCTCGTAATGGGACTATTAGGTATCCAAAATTGATTACCTCTTGTATAAAATTTTTTTTTTGAATGATGAAAATTGATATAACGAAAGTTAAATTAGAAATTTAACTGTAGAAATTTATACTAACGAATCGGGATTTTCCACTAATGATCGATACATTACGGTGCTAAGCTAAGAGGGACGCACATACAAATGATAGAGACACATATAAATGCCCTTTAGTAGGGTAGAGTATTTTTCATGTTGTAGAAATAGCAAGAATTTAAGGGTAGCTAATGATTAAGTTCACACCTGGTCTTATATCGATAATAAAATTTTTTCCTTCGACGAAAATATTTAAACGCAGTCGGGGGGATCTGAATAGTAACTGACCTATATTAAAGAGCACTGAATAGTAATTATTTTATATTAATATTATATGTTATTCTCCAACGTTGCAGGCGATTAATTAAATTCACCGCATTCAGCAATGCACTGATGGTGAAAGTTGAAAAAAAAAATTCTGATTGTTCCTTTCCCTCTATAAAATGCTGAAAATTTGATTAAATTCTTTTAAAAATGCGGTGATTTTTATTAATCGCCTCCAGTGTTAAAGAATAGAATATATAATTTCTATATTTAAGGTTAATTAGACAAGAAACATTATAATAATAAATACACTAAAAAAAAATATTAATTTTACTAACCAATTAAATACTCAGCGAGCGTAGATTATGTTTGGCTTAAATTTAAACTTTCTTTTTTTTACGAGAGTTTCTTGTAATATATTTACCTTAGAGGTTGGTACTGGGTGATTTTTTTTTAATTCTACTTATCGTTTCGACCCCCACCAGTGCTTATCTGTGTTTGTCGATGTATACCGGCGAAAGTCCGAATAGGTAAATATTTTGGTCTTTCACCGACATTTTTGGTGCGTGTCTATATTCACCGGAGAGATATTCTCTAATTTCGGTCTTTCACGGTAACAAATATATATATATTTTTAATAAATAGAACATGTTCTATTACCTTTTCAGAAACAGACTGCGGAAAAAGATAGAATTTACACCCTTTTAGTTCTTAAATTGCAAAACTTTATAACTTAAAAGTTTACTTATTACACTCTTTTTTTCTAGTAAATATTAGTTAGCCTACCGGGTTGGTCTAGTGGTTAACTCGTCGTCGAAAATTACTTGTCTAACAGCTGATTTTCGAAGTCAAAGGTTCTGAGGTTCAAATCTTAGTAAAAGTTAATTGTTTTCATACGGATTTGAATACTAAATAGTGGATATCGGTGTACTATGGTGGCTGGAGTTCAATTAACCACATGTCTCAGGAATGGTCGACCCGATTCCGTACAAGATTACATTATCATCCTCATCTCACTGGGACGGAGGAGGCTGCTTATTGTTTACTACTTGAACAGATTGCAACGTACAAATTAGAAAAATAATAAAAATTAATTTCAAAATGATAATTTGAACTTAGTGTCATCTTTAATTTAGCCAGACTATAGTAATATATTGTACATGGAACCATGATGTGGATTATTAATTATTAAATTCACTCTATAATATTTGATGCACTCTAGATAGATTATTATATTTTTAGAATCAATAAACAAATTAAATGAAATAAAGTTATTAAATATGAATTCATCACAGGTGGTTTTTTTTTGTTTTGAGTAATTAAATTTTATTTGTTAGTTGTTACTCTAAAATTATTATTTATTCTTTATCATTGCAGTAAAATTGGAAATTAAATAATATAACAAACATTGTAAGCTTCATTCATGTAATAATGCAATTATGCCGATGTGAATATCTACAGTCAATAACAGAAAAAAATGAAATATTAAAAAAAAAAAATCTTTTTAGTATATGGACCGATCCTATCCCTTCGAAAATTAATAGTAAACACTCGTACAACAGACAAATAATCAAATAGTACTTATTATTTATAACTAGAAAATGATTATTTTTTTATTAAATTCAATGTACATTAAACAAATATGACGGATTAAACTATTGAAAAAAAAGAAATCGATATTTCGTTAAAATTAAAATTGTTAAAACAGTTTTAAATTTATAAAAAGGGATCTAATTATTACAGTTAGGATAAAATAAACAGCAACGTAGCGTTAATCAATAATCTACAGTACAATCAACACTCACAAACCTTTTAATAAAAGAAATGGTTATAAACAAAACCAAAAAAATTAAACTAACCATACTTCAACGATAGTTATGTTTAAAAATATTTTATAAATTATGTTAAGTAATTTATAAAAAAATATTTCATTAATGTAATTATGAAAATATAAAAATTACGTTTGGAAAACTCATTTTAAATACATATAAATTAAAAAAATATATTTAAATAAATAAACAGAATTACTTATAGTAATATAAGTCACTTTTTATAACGACAGATATTGTCTATATCGATCACCGTCTATGTCAATATCGACTTCATCAGACAATTATAATGTTATTCATTAAATTTAATGTCACCGTCAATAAAATATCAATTTGCAATATTATCATGCTTAGAAATTACTACTACTATGTTCTGACATCACAGGTGATCTGTAGGATTAAATAAATGAATAATATTTAAAGCGTAAAAAAGTAACTCGATCTGGCTGGGTCTCAAACTCGATCGCCCGGTGGACTTGGTACCTGATGTGTTAAGCCTCGCGGCTAAACGATTCTGCTGACCGTACAAGCAAAATTTGTTTTATGAAAGTTGTGAAATTACATTAATTTATTTTATTCGCACCACACCCGCGCGAATTAAATACGGTATGCGTACGCGCTTTAGTTAGAATCATTGAATTAAATAAACGAAAAAAACATTATATTTAAATGAAATGATGAATATTTTACTTTAAATTGTGTGTATAAGCCGTGCATCAGAAACAATAGTGTTGTCAGCTTTTTTATAAAATTAAAAATTTAATTTTAATTTATTGACAGGCATAAATGTTCATAATTTAAAACATATATCGTCTTTAGTAGAAATTACTCTTGTGTATTTAAAACATAAGAAGAACACACATAAGTGAGCGCACGCACATAAAAACATAGAAAACAAGAATTTTTTTATTGAACACCATATAAGCAAACATTTTTGTAACTCAAAAAAAAAAAAATTAACAATGAACATTTAATCACTACTATTCTTTCCTTTGTAAGAAGAGGTTAAGCATGTACTAAGGATAAGTATAATTTATGGATTAAAATATAATGCGCAAAATATAAAATATACTACAGAATTTGAACGTCCTTTGTTAATTTTACAATCAATATCAAACCATCAGTACGGTAACATCAAAATAAGACAAATTAAATAATTTCTATTTTTAAATCAATCTACTTCTGATAAAAAATGATAAAAACAAAACATAAATTATACATCAACCCTTAATTAGCTAATTTATACGAAGTAAAGGGGGAAAGCAGCTAGGGGCACACAAATCACCGCACCGTAACTACTAACAACACGTGAAAATTATCAATGTTTTTAGGTGGCTTGAAATACAGCACGGGTCGAGGGATGCGTCATTAGTTAATGCCTCGGTCAGGGTTTCCCCCGGGATGAGGGAATTTTCATCCGGTCATGATAGTATTCGTCGCCGGACTACGGTATCAGGAATAGGGCGTGCTATTAGGGGTAGCGCAGTAACGCTAAAACCCGGCTTCAATATTACCGACATGAATCTTGCGAGGCCGAACTCACACCTCATCTGTTGCCACAGCTTGATTAATTAACCCGTAAACGTTTGGAACAACAAAAACATATGGTGTTCAAAATAATATTCTACCGCTCAAACCAAAATTTTACATTAGGGGTTGAATTTTGGTTTTTACTTTATTAAAAATAATTAACAACATTCATCATTTCAGAATAAATCATTTTTATTTACTTCTCAAGTCATAGCCACGTATCTTCAATAATAATTAACGGTTTCATTATAAATGATAACCATTTTTTTGACAGAAAAGTAAAAATAATAATAAAAAATTGTACTTTAAACTTAAAGACTTTTAAACTTTAAATTTACGAACAAAATAATAATTTTTATTTATTAACATGTTTCGATATTTAAAAGAATACATTAATATAATAAAATAATAATTACACATAAATAAAACTAAAATACATGAACATAACATTTTTACAAATTTTAATGACTTTTTAAATACTTTTATTGATTACCAACATATATTTGTTTCATTAATACTGATATAATGAATAATTCATTATAAATAAAGACATTAAATTTAAACAATTTTCTAAATTTGTATTAATCCTATTACGAGGCTCGGCTGATAAATTTTGCACATATATGCGTAGCATGGGAATGAAAAGAGATATTGGAATGAAGTAAAAAATGAATAAAAATAAAATATCTTAGCTACAAAATTCAGTATTTATTTTCCAATATAACTTCCATTTACAGGGATACAACTTTCCCAAATTGTGACAAGTGTTTACATTCAGTCACTGAAAATATCTGGCGGTCTTTCTCGGATCCAAGTAGCCATAGCTTCCTTCATCTCATCGTCGGTGGTGTAATGATTACCTCTGAGATCCTTCTTGATATAAGGGAAGAAGTGGAAGTCGCACGGAGCCAAATCCCGCGATTATGGCGGATGCGGTATTGGCTCAAATTTCAGCTTGCGGAGAGCCATTAGAGAGTTTGCGCGGTACCCATCGTTCACAAATTTTACGGTAACTCAATTTCTCGATAATATGGTCTATACACGTTCTTTAGATATGCCTAACTGAATAGCGATGCGTTGCTGGGTGATTCACCGGTCACTTTGAAGCAAATCGTCCTCCTCCTTTCGATGTTTTTCGTCAGTCACAGAACTGGTCGTCCGCTGCAAGGTGCGTCCTCAATTGTCGCTTTACCAGATTCACATTCGCGAAATTTCATCGCCCACATATTCACAGTACTTCTGTGAACAGTTTCACTACCGTAAACCGCTTTTAAACGATGAAAAATATTCGTAGGATTCAAATTTTTTACTGTTAAAATTTAAAACCCCGCGCGGTTTTAACCGTGTTGTTATACTGGTCGTACTCGGCACTATTGTAACTGCCACTGAAAACAAACCGGTAAACGGATTTCATCGCATTATCGCAGGTTTGTAGAGGGGATTTTTAGCTATCATGTGCTGCCACGCCCACCTCGATAGTACCTTTTGTCTCCGTGTAGCACGCGAATGTGCAAAATTTATCAACCGAGCCTGATAAATATTTAAATATTAGCGTTAAAGTTTATTTAAGTTTTAATTTTAAACTTTATCAAGCAAGCAGCAAAAATTTAATCACAAAAAATTTATCTTTTAATAAATACTAAAATTTAGAAAAAAAATTACAAAGGCAATTAACCATTTTTTTCATCTGCTAATGAAAATTCCGTAAAAAACATAAGAATTGTGTACATGTGTGCGTGTATATATATATATATATATATATATATATATATATATATATATATATTTGACACCCTACATAGGATCAGAGCTATTGGAATTCATCTGAAAAATTGTGGTGGACATTTCCAACACTTGCTGTAAGATATTACCAGCAGTGCAAAACTAAATTCCACGGATCAAATCAAATGTTAGTATCTCTGCATTATAGTCCACAATGGAGTTATAATGTATTATATAGCATGCAAGATAAAATGATCTAACTTTTATATAAGATTTTCTTGAATCTGATTGACGTATGGGATTCACCTCTCGGTAACGATCAGTGACAACAATATTAAAGCGATCCAAAAGTCTAGTATAAGGAGATTGTTCCAACCGCCCTGGTTCGTTCTGAAATTCTGAAATGACAGGAATACCTGGGAATCCAGTTTGTTCGGGATGAGATTGACCGTTTTAGGCTAAATAGACACGTAAATCCCCTTGCTTTGAATCTGCCTACATTAGACGTTGAAAACAGTTCATTAACTCGACCTTAATGATGTTCGTTGAAGATACTCGATTTTCAATCTTTTCTTTCAGCACTTTTTTACCTTGTGCATTTTCCTGTTTCTCTTACTATTATTTTGTTTCCACTGTTGCTTCGGATTTACTGTTATTATTTTAATTTTATTATCGTTTGTCGTATTCTTGCTTTGCATTTACCTATATTCGCTTATTTTATCATTCTTTTATTTATGTCTATTTAATTTTTCATTCGTTTATCTTTACCTATGTTCATATATGTATAAGGATCTTCTATTTAATAAAAAATGTTATGGGCGAACTGAATGTGCTGGACTCATTTGGTCAAGTTTGAACAAGTTATAGAATTTAGATGATATTGCTAATGACATAATGAGTCTATTATGTTTACTGTTATTATAATCATTAACTGTTTGTTTTTCTTGGGAGAAGCCCTTTCTCCCGTGATAATTTAATGTAATATTTACTTATGGTTTAGTCAGGAGAAACTGATTGCAAATCTCTGTACTACGTAAAAAAAAAGAAATGAAATATCATCCACTGATCAACAGTTGCTACAGGAATATGTCAGAATGAAATAGAATATAGAAGTTAATTGCTGTTAGGATTTCCTCCTTCAGGACAATTATGAACATCCACTACATTGATTCATTGTTCCGAAAGAACAGATTGTAAATATTTATTTTGTATTACAAAAAAATTTACATATCTTATTTATTTAAATTAACTTTTTGTAATTATGTTCCATTTATAAACATATATTGCATCAATTTCATCGATTTAATTCAAAATTTTCAGCCGACCAAAACTAAAATTTAAAAAAAATAGTTACAATTAAAAAAATATATATTCTTTTAAATATATTTTTTTTTTTTTTACGAATACAGTAATTGCAATAGCATTTTCTTAATAACAGAAGAGACAAATATAGAAAGTCTTAGAAAAATTTCAGTGCAAAACCCTTTCTTTTTAAAAAGTTAGCTTTTGTTTTTAGTCATATCGGTTTTAATTCTGTTAACGAAAAATTTAATAAAGAAAATTTAAATGTAAATTCATGTGCTTTCTGTAAATTTGAATATGTCTTTTACATTTTTTCCAGGAATTATATATTTTACTTTTGTATTACAATATAGTAAAACAGTTAGTAGCAATACGTAAAAGTGTATAAATTTATAGTAAAAGGTTTTTATACCAAAATTAATCGATCATTCTTTGACTTATACAAGGAAACATTACCCAAATAAAGTTGGATTGTTTACTTTAATACGATGTATCCTTATTAATCGCTTTTTACCACAAAAAGTATATATCAATTTTTTAGAAATACAAAATATTTTATCTTCTACAACTTGCCTTGCCTATGACTTATCTTTGTCATAAATTTTACAAAAATACAAAAAAAAACAAACTCATGGTAAAAAAACATTTAGTGTTTATCATACGTCACAGATAGTTCATACTTTATAATTTAATAAAAAATTCATAATAATAAAATATGTATCTTTGCTACAATAATAGACGTACAAAAAATTACATAGAAGGACACAATAAATACATACTATGTAAATACGAGATAGTTCATAAACCTAATCATAAAGAAAAGACAAAAGACTGCATGGTTAAAATGTACCGTTATTACCCAAGCGAGACACTAAATTTAAAGAAAGAAACGTCGCAACACAAGAGATCCTTAAGCATTTCATTGTTTCCTTCCTTTAAATTTATGTATTGTACTACGTTTTATTCTATACACAGAGAATAGTCTGTTATTTTCTGAACAGTCTAAGAGAATAGAAAAAAAGACAGAGTAGCAATTTAAAAGTCACTTGAAATTTTTCTACTAAATAGTCAAATATTTGTGAAGACCGGAGCACTTCATAATTCGTATTTATTAGTCAAAAGAAACTATCACAAAAAATAATACATAAAAAATTATGAAATATTCTTTTTTACATTTATAGACAATTTAAAATAAAAGAATATTCTGAAAAAAATCTTCCAAATATTACAGAATCGCCTTAGTAATCATAAAAAATAGATAGCCTATTAGTCAAAAATGTGTAATTTAAAAACTGTACGTTATACAAGGAATCTGTAATGATAGCTATTTATGCAAGGGTGAATTAATGGCTATTATAGTGCTACATACCATATTTTTTCTACGGCTCAGAAAATATTGGGATTATTGATTTAAATCAATGATAGAATACATTGTTTACGGACTATTATTTTTCTAATTTTTCAAAAATACATTAAACAATACATTTTTTAAGCAATACATTTATTGTTTAATACATTAAACAATAAATCATAAGTTTTTCCCTTTCTTTAATATCTATTTGTATTAGAGAAATTTTTTTCTTAAAATCCTACTTATTTAACAAAAGAAAAAAGCGAATAATATATAAATTTAGTTTTCTATTTGTGTACTTTTAAATTAACATCTGCTTGCTAGTTAGCAAGCAGATGTAAAAGAGAGAGATAGTAGTTACTATCTCTAATTTTCTGATATCATAATTCTTCAAATTCGAATTTTTTTAGAACGCTTAAATATATTCAAATCCCGAAATCGAGTTCAAGCACCGTTGCAAAAACTATCATGACGAAATAAAATTTAATGGAAATAAAAAAGATAATTAAAAACTATAAAAACAACAGGATATATTAAGCCAATAATATTATTGCAACAAACCATTAAGGGTGAGGACAATGTTATAAATAGGGTGTTGATTGTAGCTTATGTATACATTTGAGGTTACGAACGTAGAATCGGTGATCTATATCAGGTGCTATAATTCACAGTAATATGAAATATAGAGAGAAAGAGATAGTATACGTAGGAGCAAACAAGGGGGTGACTGATCAGTATAGTGAGTCACCAGGAAATGATTTGCGAGTGCGCGTGGGTAAGCATATCCATATAGTAATATTCACAGGCCGATGTTTGTAATGATTAGCGATATTACAAACTCCCTTGCAGGACTAAACATTTAGCGTTTTGTATATTACCAAAATATGCTAAAGGGCACATCAATAAAGGACACAGCATGAGAACGGATAATTGTAAAGGGGGAAAAGGAAGTAAATTTTACTTCATCCTCTCTTTATGAGCATAAACGTCGTTGTAAATAGAAGAAAAAAGTAGTCTGACGACAAAAAATTACATTGTTAATAAAGAAAAACGCATAAAATTAATGACCCTTTAAAATACCTTGGTGTAAACGTTCTTCTTTTTTTTGAAACCATGTAAGTTTGCATTAATGTAATATCCCCGTACGAAATATATTGTAATTTTTTACATAATGTCTATTAAAAAAAATAATACTAAAACACACTTTAATATATATAAAATGTAGATGTTTTCCAGAAAAATATATGCACACGCGCACACACACAAACATATTTACAGTCTCACGAAGAAACAAAGAAACTTTCAGGACATGTTCTATTGGTGAAAATAATGAAAAAAGGTCATATTTGGAAACGCTTTGTTTTTGAGTTACGGTTAGCAAAAAATTTCCACTTCTAATAAAAAGAAGCGCTGCTGTAATTTTTGGGACCCACAATAAGGAATAAAGTTGGTGGTGTCTTATATAATTTGATCTGCAGAATAGGATAAAACAGGTGCCAGAACTGTAACTACATAGGTTTTAGTTATCCGATGTAAAAAACAAAGTTCGGTGTCGTAAAACAATTACTTTTAAGGTTTAAAACAAGTTTTTATGTTTTTTAGTCATTTAACAAAGCTATTGTTAAATGACTAAAAAATTGTTAAATGACTTCCGCATAAATACGAAAGCTTTAGTAAGAAAAATTGTACAGAATTTAATCCTGAGAAAATTAATGTAAAAACAGCCAATAAAAAGTAAATAAAAACTTTTAAAAATCGGTTGTTTATTAAAATAATACGAACGAAAAATAGACAGAAAATCGTATTATTCTTTCGTATATATATATATATATTTCCTTTCTGTATATACTACTTTGATATATTATTGAATTTATATAACCTGTATGTTCAATTAGAATTAATAATAAAAAAATCTGATGTGGACACCATATGATTTCCTTGTATGCCTATTAAATTACACATACACATTTTTTTTAAATGAAAAGTACATAAAATTTTATTTCATTAATAACTTCTGATATTTTTTTTATTGTTATTATTGAATTATTATTTATCGTAAAAATTTTTTTTACAATCAGAGGTTAATAATTATTAATAAATCAATATATTTAAATTAAAAAAAAGTTAAAAAAAGGAGATGAAGTCTGATTCGAACCGATATCCTTGTAAGATCAAATATTTCATTAATAAAAATTTGATTTGGCTATAACTCTGGCACCAATGAAAATAAGTACCACTTATGATATATCGTTGAAAATCTCTGAATGAGTGCTTATTATTGCACTTAAAAGATAAAATCCAAAATTTAAATTTTGTTGGTTTTTGGCTTTTATGGACACTTTTGGTTCAGTCGATTGCAATCAAAAAGGTAGGTGCACAGCTAAATGTTACAACAGCCCTAAATCCAAAATTTCAACATTTTATGGCTAATCGTTTTTGAGTTATGCGAGAGACATACGTACGTACAGACGTCAAACCGAAACTAGTCAAAATGGATTCAAATCAGACTTCATCTCCGTTTTTTTAAATTTAAATACATTGATTTATTAATAATTATTAACCTCTGATTGTAAAAATATGTTTAAAATAAATAATACTTCAGTAATAACAATAAAAAAATAAGAAAGAATATCAGAAGTTATTAATGAAATAAAGTTTTATGTACTTTTCATTTAAAATAATGTCTATATGTAATTTAATAGGCGTACAAGAAAGTCATATCGTGACCACAGCAGATTTTTTAATATGATGATTCATTGTTGATCGAAAAGAAATTATTCCTTAAGAACCGTAAACCAAGCGTTGTTAAACAGTTACATTTTGTATTATAGGGAGGAATATGGGATATGGGGACGTACTGTAGATAAGTGTAAATGTGTGTGTGTGTGTGTGTATGTGTATATATATATATATATATATATATATATATATATATATATATATATATGTATTTTTATAAGTTGTATAGCTGAAACCATTATAGAGAACCTGCTCAAATAATTATCAAAATGAGATTACCTACAGGACAAATATAAATCAATACATTTAAATCAAAACGGGAAAAGCAAATTAACTTAAATGGAAAATTTTCTATTTCAACTTAGTGTTCCCGAACTTTTTAATTGAGTAGGATTAAATAATAATATAACTATATTATATTATTGTTAATTAAAGTTAAAACTTTAATTAAAAATATTACTGATTATACGGTGTAATAAAAAGTATCTCATAGCTTTTATAAAAGCATCTAATAAAAGTAACGAACATGTAAAACAGAATTAAGCCACTATACTGATAATAAGTTGTACGTCCCTTGTTACCTTTAAGTAATTACTTCCTATAACAAGTTTAAACATAATACATACCGCATACTTAAAATCTACCATGCATGAAGATTATTAACAAAATAAGACATGTTTAACTGGCGATGTTCCAAAAGTGTACGCTAACAAAGAGGCATTACACTTCTTTTACATATAACTAGAAAATAACTTTACAACAAATTACTTTTTAAGATATCGTTCAATTTTTTTACTTTTTTTTGTGAAACTTCCCACAGTATAATAATTTAATAATAAAAATTAATTATTAAACACCATAAAAATAATAACATATTCCCATAATAAGTATATTAAAGTTAATGAAAATACTAAAATATTACTGTTTTTTGTTTTTATAAAATTTTTAAGCTTAAAAATAACGAATAAAAAATGTAACATCGTTTAATTATTTAATTAGTTCATAAATTAATCAAATATAACGGATGTATGTTAGAGGCTATAATTGCAACCGTTATAGACGACTTAACAAACAACATCAATTACTTTTTAAAAATGGTAAAGCCATTCTGAAGAATAAGTATAGTATGACAGACTTAGTAGATGAGAGTGAGGAAAGATAAGATTTTCCGTTGCTTTCATGAAATTTTAGGAAATATAATAACAAATTAAACCTTCATCACAGGGTTTAAACTGTATAATGAACATAATTACTTTCAGAGAAAGCAATTTTTAACATTGCCTACTACACTTAAAAAACTTTCCGCTAGTCTCAGCCATAATAAACACCTGTGCAGTCAGTGTAAATAAAAAAAAATAATAACCCCTTTCTGTGAGAAAACAGTTGAATATATATACGATCTTCTCATTCAAAAGGGAGGGAAATAAGAATCATAAAAAATTTGACGCAAAAAAAAGATGGAAAATATTTATATACAGTAACATATATTTGGCTGTTTAATTTTTGCTTCTTTATACTTATTTCCAGTTAGGATCGTGGTAGACAATTTTTATGTTATTTACAACAAGAGTGAGGTATATTAATTCTGCATTATGTATTTCTGTCTAAATATCTCAAAAACTCCTAAATTATGTAAACGACTAAATGGATTCAGTAACTGGCTACTTACAACATAACTTTAAATCAGAGATACCCAAAAGTACTACGTAGGCTTAATGTAACAGATGATAGTTGCATGGAAAGGTAAAAAAAAAGAATATACTAAAAGGTAAAATAAACCTTTTATTGTCAAAAAAATTGTAGAAGTGATTTAGCACAATATTTATAGTAAATTGGTAAACGTTTAGATTCAATTTAACATTTAATAAACTTTAATTTTGAATAAAAAAAAATTATTTATTCGGTTCAGTTCATCAGTGAGGATTATTAGCATCGTATAATTTCATTTTTAACTTATTCAAATAAAAATATTGGAAAATTAATCAATAAATGTAACTTGCTTATCGTACATAAAAATTACATTTATTTGTTTTTTAAACCGGCATTCCCTGAATTTATTTGAATGTTTTAATTGAAACTGATTTGATTTTAACTCAATTTGAAATTTAGGTTTTGTTGCAATACAAAAATATGCAGGAAAAACCCAGCCAATCCCCCATTCAGATAAAAATAAGGTTTTAAAATTTTCACGCTTACGTTTAATTTTATTTAAAAAAATCTAGATTTTTTTTCATTATTTTTTACAGTCGCACCAACGACAAAAGTCATTAGTGACTTAAATAAAACTAAGTGTTCATAAATAATGAGACAATAAATACCAAACATTGGTTAGCAATGTTTGGTATTTATGTTCGGTATCAACCGAAACAGAAACATACCGCTACACTACTTTCACTGCGCACACGTTATTACTCCGTAAGGGATCTCACGTAAGTAAAACTGCTAAATTGAGTTCTTCATCTCACTATCACAGAGAAACCGCAACATTCTTTTGATGTATTTCTTCCGGTTGAGCAAACACTTCACATCTGAACCGAAGTTTAATTATCGACGAATAGTCCCGAACATTGGGCAGTCTATGAGTAAGTAGTTAACAGAGCAATTTGTATTACATGCCTCACACAGTTCTGCTGAAGCGAGCCAAATAGATGGGCGTGTGAAAGCTTTGTGTGTTCAATCTTCAACCGCATTCAGATGAAATGGTCTCTTCTGTTGTTTGTAATAAAAGGTTTCTCAAAGACGTCTCCCGGATGCCATAAGGCCGTGGGAGGACTCAGAAGCCAGAACTTATTCCACTGTGGATGTAGTTTGACACGGACTGCCTTTGTGAAATCGATCTCACACGTTAATTGTAATCGGAGGCTGTTATTTATTTGAAATTCTAATATTTTAAGTAAATCGGATTTAGAAGTGAAGATATTCAATCTTATTTCTTAAATACTCTCTAAACTGTTTTTCGAAAACCCGTTGAGCAACATAATATTTAAATTTAGCCAAATATTTGGCTACATTCAGAATTATTCAAGAAAAATGTAAAAAACATTTAGGTACACTTAACTGGGGAAAATAAAGAGGAAAGTTTATATTAAAATAGGTTCGGAAACGCTTTGTCAGCGAGTGACTGGTGAAAGATTTCGCCCTGATTTCTGCCCCTTCAGTAAAGTTAAGCCAGACGGTAATTCTTGAAACCAAAATTAAAGGATTAATTTAGTGGTTTTATATTAAATCTACTTGCAAAATTATTTTAAAAAAAAATACGTTCTAGAATTGTATTTTTAGTAGTTTTCAAGAAATCTGATGTAAAAGACAAGATTGGGTTGAAAAACACACTATTGTTTGTTTGGCGTAAAATAACTTTGTTAAATGGGATAAAAACACATGAAGATTTAAAAAAAAAAAAACTGAAGAGAATTTCATTCTGAGTAAACTGGTATGAATAATGTTAACAGAAACTAAACACAAACGTAAGAATTTTGAAGTTTATTAAAACAAAACATGTCAAAGTGTGGCAAATTTTTAACTAGGTATTAAATAAAACGGCGCGAGTGGTAGCGCCTCGGCCTTTCATCCGGAGGTCCCGGGTTTTAGTCCCGGTCAGGCATAGATGGCATTTTCACACACGCTACAAATCATTCATGTCATTCTCTGAAGCAATACCTAACGGTGGTCCCGGAGGTTAAAAAAAAGTAGGTATTAAATAAAAATGATCAGCATTACAAAACAAAATTATTAAATATTTAAAAAAAAAAAAACAATAAAATTTAAAAACAGAAATAAAATAATTTATTAGACATCTTTAAAGTTAGAAAAATACGAGATTTTATCTCGTATATAAATATAGATAAAATTTCCTAATTTTATTTATTTAAAATAATTTATTTCTAAGTTGGCAATAATACAGACGATTTCAACAATTGAATTTTTTAAATTAAATTTTGAAGATTAAAATCCAACTCTACAGTATATGAAAGCTTAAAAAAATGGATGGTCTAATGGATTCTTAATACAGTATAATTTTTTGATAAAAGATATAATTTGGTAATGGAGAGATAAAGAGAAACAAAAAATCGTTTTTAAAGAATTTTTTCCCTTGATTATACTTTTAACATTGCATAATTTTTAAAATAAAAATGTCATTGATCAACAGGGTCAAGTCGGACCCAAAATCTTTAAATAACACTTTGATTTTTTCCGGAATTGTAGGCTAAACATTGCATAATTAAATCATTAATATTTAAAATAAAGATATAATTACTTTCTTAAGTTATACAATTCCTTTGTCAGCTTTCTTTTAATATAAGCCCACAGCAATTTATTTGATTTAAATAATTCAGGATAAAACTATAAATTAGTTAAATAAATGTTCTAAAATTTAAAAATTAATTATTATAAGGCGTTAAAACATTGTAATAGTTTCAGACACCATCAATCCACATCAGAAACCAAAGAAAGTGATAAAAAAACATTGCTGAAAAAAAATTCCTCTTTAATAAAGAATAATTAGCATTCGAGTGATAATTTTGACATATTTATACAGTCTACGACACCGATATCGTAGGGATTCCAATGCGGGGTCATACGTCTTAATCGATTCAGTCGTTTAGCTGCTACGGTAGAACAAATATACATAATACCTAAATATATTACACTCCTTTTTGGGCAGTCGTGTAATAACCATAATCTGTTAGATAGAAAGTGTACCTGATGCATACAAAAGTTAGACTTCAACTTACTAATAAACCGTTTGAATTTTGAAAATCGGACGATTGTATGCAAAGATATTATAAAAATATCCCATTGCACCTCCCAAAACAGTGCCCCGGGGCATCCCGTTTGTTACCACTTGGTGATTATTGGTCTCGACTCGCATGAGGTGCTCGCATCACCTCACCACTCTAGCCTCACACGTAGTCCCAAAGGGAAGTTAATTATTATTATTATTATTTCTGTAATATTATACATTCGACTGATTCGAATCATTCAGTTCAAATCCAGCACTCACACTGATACAGGCTCACAGTTCATAGTTCATTAATTCAATTCGTTAAAGTTTGTGCTTCAACAGACAAATCTCCATTACAAAATATATATAGCCTATGTCACTCCCGGTAAGGTACGGGTTCCAACGCGGGGTCATACATATAAATCGGTTCAGCCATTGAGCTGCTACGGTGGAAAAAACATATATACTATACACACTAAATACATTACACTTCTTTTTTGTTTTTTTTTTGTCTTCAGTCATTTGACTGGTTTGATGCAGCTCTCCAAGATTCCCTATCTAGTGCTAGTCGTTTCATTTCAGTATACCCTCTACATCCTACATCCCCAACAATTTGTTTTACATACTCCAAACGTGGCCTGCCTACACAATTTTTCCCTTCTACCTGTCCTTCCAATATTAAAGCGACTATTCCAGGATGCCTTAGTATGTGGCCTATAAGTCTGTCTCTTCTTTTAACTATATTTTTCCAAATGCTTCTTTCTTCATCTATTTGCCGCAATACCTCTTCATTTGTCACTTTATCCACCCATCTGATTTTTAACATTCTCCTATAGCACCACATTTCAAAAGCTTCTAATCTTTTCTTCTCAGATACTCCGATTGTCCAAGTTTCACTTCCATATAAAGCGACACTTGAAACACTTTTTTGGTAGTCGTGTAAAAAAAAATCAAAAAGAAACATTTTACAGAAAAAAAATGTATATATATATATATATATATATATATATATTTATTTGTGAAAATTATTAAATAAATAATAAATTTAGAATACAATACAGGAATAAATCCGATCTGAAAAATTCAATATTAATTAAAATCGTAAAAAGTATTTATTATAATTTAATGTTTTTTTAACGAATATAAAATAGATATTTTTTTAGTAAACAGAAATAAGGGAAATGAGATTTTTCGGTCACGTCGTATTATTATAATTTAACTATTCTAATTTAAAAATAAGTAGTAATAAAATTAATATTTTACTACAATTTGCAATTGAGCGAGTTATAGTGCAATGTAAACCAAACTGACATAAAAAATGAGAATAAGATAACAACAAGATTGCGTGCAAGTTTAATTTCAGTAGTAAAATATTTTATTGATAACATAAATGTAAAAAACCAAAATTACCTTGCATATAAGCACACGATATGAAAATATATAAGCACACATAGAAAACATATAACGTGAAAATACATTAACAAAAATTTTCATTAAATAAAAGTATATAAACATATTACCGCACACGAAAATGTGTATTTAAAGAAACTATTATATACACAATATTCGTATATATTTTAAACAGGAATAGATGTAAACAAATAAAAATATTACAACTATTATAAAATTACTTTTATGATTACAGGAAACAACTTAATTTATATTCATCAAACATTATTATTATTATTATTTCTTTTGTATTATTATTCGTCTATTTGTTTATCGGTTCCAAGAAGGAATGATAAGTAAATAAAATTACCTTTCTTTCTTTTTCTGTTTAGCCTCCGGTAACACCGTAAGGTATTACTTCGGAGAATGAATAAGGATGATGTATATAAATGTAAATAAAGTGTAGTCATGTACAGTCTCAAATCGAGCATTCCTGAGATGTGTAGTTAATTGAAACCCAACCACCAAAGAACACCGGTATCCACGATCTAGGATTCAAATCCGTATAAAAGTAACTGCCAACCCATCGGGTTGGTCTAGTGGTGAACTCTTCATCGCAAGTCAGCTGATTTCGAAGTCCATAGTTCTAAGGTTCAAATCTTAGTAAAGGCAGTTACTTTTATACGTATTTGAATACTAGATCGTGGGTACCGGTGTTCTTTGGTGGTTGGGTTTCAATTAACCACACATCTTCGGAATGGTCGATTATACTTCATTTATATTCATACATATCATCCTCATTCCACCTTACGGTGGGTGCGGTGGTTCTGGAGGCTAAACATAAAAACGAAAAATAAAATTACCTAACAAGTACTTTTTGAGGGGTTTCCAATGAATCACCTCAATAAAACATACATACATAAGACAATAATTCATTTGCTTGAATATACTTAAACAAATTCACTTTATAAAAAATACAAAAGTTTGTAAAACCCAAACAAATATCAAATAATATTAAAGGACAAACGAAATAGTAATGTGATTAGCTTATGAAGGAAAATAATCTCTTCATCAAGGCATAGAAAGATTCTCATCATTTAAGCGATGTCATCCCAGCCCGAGGGTCACTCAAATTTCCATAGGTCCAGCACGTGAAGCCGTTTGAATCGCCGGACATCCTCAGGAGATTCAACGTTAGGTAGTTCACATTATTTCCTAACCGTTGTTTGTAATATCACCCGAATAATGCAAAACATAATAAGTAAACATAAAATAATCAAAATAAGTATTTTTAATATTTCTTATATAATTTTTAAATTATTCAAACTACGAATAATCATAATTGTAAAGAAATAAAAGCAATTCATGTAGATTCATTATTATATACAGTCTTTCAAAGGGTGCAAATGTATTCAAATCATCAGTAAGGGTAAAATTGGACGAGTCATTCCATCTATGGATACGGTGCTTTCAGCAAACATTTTAAGATAATGGGATATAACTAACGAAAATCCATTTACATATAACTGAAAATGGTTTATCTCGTTAATTAATTTCAATATAGCCCTTAAAATATGTACATACCACACCATTATTTATAATACCAAAAATAATAAAAAATCACCAACCACTATTATTAATTTGTTTGTTTTTCCATGTCCCATACCAAGAGAATAAAATATATATTATTTTCTACTGGTAGACCGGAATGGTACTAAAAATGTACCAAAACTTACATATATTAAATTTATTATAAAGAAAGTAAAGAAATAATTAAAAAGTGTTTTTATCCTACATGATTTAACAAACGAAAAATATAGAAATACGTAGACATATTCATTAAAAATTTAGACACTCTTATACAATTGTCACAAAAGAGTAGTAATATTGTTTTAACATTTAAAATATAAATGGTGAACTTCATTTGACAATAAAATAAATTGCCTCTGAATTACATTATCTCTCCAAAACTACTGGACCGATTTTGACCAAACTTCGTCAGATTTCAATATTTGGGGCATTGACGCCATAGAATTTTCAACTTAAAAGATCAAGGGGGTGAGGCTGTAGACCAAGGTCACCTTCAGTATCTTGAAATTTCACCTAATTAATGTCATATTTTTCTTAGGCACATTTGTTGACAATTATTTCCAAAAAAAACTTATTTTTTTTGCAAAATCACACCCTCATCCCAAAAAATGCTCTAAACTAGTGGCTAAGTGGGCAATACTGGGTTAACAGTATTCCCTGTCACCATACGGAGCGTTAGTGTTGCAGCCCACCATCTCGGAATTTACCTTTTTTCCCTGTTGAAAATTTTATTTTCCCTCGTCTTCTTGGACCGGAAAATTTGAATATTCCAAAGCGCTGCCAACAGAATTATGTTTTACAATTTAAATAGTATTTCAAAGGTTGGTAGCACATACCGCTGTTGTAGTCGTCCGCTATATTGTGATGTCACAGATGAGCGGTAAAATTAAATAAATGAATATTTAAAGTGTAAAAAAGTAATTCCGTCTAGCCGGGTCTCGACCTTGATCGCCCGGTCGATTCGGTACTTCGTGCGTTAAGCCTCGCAGCTACACCGGTATGTCAACCGTACAAACGAAATTTGTTCTATGTAAGTTGTGATATTACATTAGTTTGGTTAGTGCCGTACTCCGCCCCTAGTACCGCCACACCCGCGCGAATTAAATACGGTATGCGCGCGCACTTTAGTTAAAATCACTGAATTAAATAAACGAAAAAATATTATATTTAAATAAAATTATAAATATTTTTAATAACGTTGTGTATGTACGTGTGTGTAAGCCGTATATCAGAAACAAATCACAGTTGTCAGCTTTTTTTTTTTTAACGAATTTTAATATGGAATTTTTATATTTATATTTTTTATAAATCTAATCTAATACTCATATAATTTTTGTCAGTCAATAATGTAATATGAAATAATAATATAACATCGTTCAATAATATAACATATGATTCAATCGAACAGTCAATCGCAAACCTATTAAGTTTCAAAGGTCAACGTCACGTTTATTGAAAAGGTACAATGCAAATACGTATAAAGTAAATATATTATTTAGCCGGTGGTATTGTTTCAATTACATGTATTGTACACTGTTTTGAAACAAAGAGCTAATAAATCCCTCCTAAACTAAATATATATATATATATATAAATTATATATATATATATTATTAATTATTTTGTAATTGCAAATAAACTGTATTATTTATTTATAAGTATGACTGATATATTATAATAATTAAATATAAAGGTGTCATTTACCCGATACGAAATAATGAAACTGGAGAAATAGTTAAAATAAATTAAAATATTATAATTTATTTTAAACTGAATCTATATAAAAGTTAACTGCAGAGGAATTTAATTCCACTTTATGCTTAAATTTGAAAAGCAAAAACACAAAATTGACGGAATTCAAAAAAAAAAAATGTTTTTTAATTCGTTATGTTTAATAATAAGTGTACTTTTTTACTTTATAATCTATGTTGTATAAACATATAATGAAAGTGAGTAAATCACTTAAACTTAATAAACTCTACTAATTAACAGTACAGAAATAAATATTAATAAAATAAATCTTAAGTATTTTAGTTGTTACTTTCCCATCTAGATAGCACTACAGTAGAGTTATAACTCTAGAAGGGAAAGTATTGTAATCGGTCCAATTTGTGCATATGCAGTATTCACCAGATCTTGAAGTTTCGACACCTAAGGGACCTAAAAAACCAAATGAAAATTTTACGGTTGTTAACGTTCGTATGTATGTATGTATGTTCGGTGTTGGATTATAAATTACCATATATCTCTAGAACTACTGGACCGATTTTGACCAAACTTGGTCATATTACTTCTATATATGGAACATTGATGCCATTAGATTTTCTACTTAATAGTGTAAGGGCATGAGGCTGTAGAGCGAAGTCACCCTCAATATCTTCAAAATTCGCCTGATTAAAGTCACATTTTCTTAGGCACATTTGTTAAAGATTAAAAAATAACAATATTTGCTGAGAAAACTTTTGCAAAATCGCACCCTCACCCCAAAAGAATGTTGTTGTCGTCTTCTTTCTTTCTTTTTCCTGTTTTTAGCCTCCGGTAACTACCATTTAGATAATACTTCAGAGGATGAATGAGGATTATATGTATGAGTGTAAATGAAGTGTAGTCTTGTACATTATCAGTTTGACCGTACCTGAGATGTGTGGTTAATTGAAACCCAACCACCAAAGAACACCGGTATCCACGATCTAGTATTCAAATACGTATAAAAATGGCTGGCTTTACTAGGACTTGAACGCTGGAACTCTCAACTTCTAAATCAGCTGATTTGGGAAGACGCGTTCACCACTAGACCAACCCGGTGGTGTTGTAGTCGTCTGTTATGTTGTAACGTCACAGGTGAGCGGTAGATTTAAATAAATTAATAATATTTAAAGAGTAAATGTAACTCGGTTTGGCTGGGTCTCGAACTCAATCGCCCGGTTGATTCGGTTCCTGGTGCGTTAAGCCTCGCAGCTACACCAGTCTGCTGACCGTACAAACGAAATTTGTTGTATGTAAGTTGTGATATTACATAGTTTAGTTAGTGCCGACCGTTGCCGCTAGTACTGCCACACCCACGCAAATTAAATACGGTATGCGTGTGTGCTTTAGCTAGAATCATTGAATTAGATAAACAAATTATATTTAAATAAAATTATAAATATTTTAAATTAAGTTTTGTGTGTGTGTGTGTGTGTGTGTGTGCGAGCCTTACATCAGGAAAACTGTATTGTCAGCTTTTTTTTATTCTAAATCAAACATTTAAAATTAAAAGAAAAAAAAAACATATAGTACTTTAACCAAGGAAATGCTGAAATCACAAAAATTATACGAGTAATTTAATGTAGCTGTTATAATAAAGTGTTACAAAATTTAATAATATATTTAATTATTTAACATTTTTATCGTTAACGATGTAATTAAATTATTATAATTATTGATTTCATAATTTATAATATTGTAATACTATTACAATTATTACACTACGAAATTTTTTTCATACGCCTCACAAATTAAAGAAAAAAAAATATTTTTGCAAAAAACATTTCAGAATAAACTTTGAGAATGTGGTATTAATGTTAAAAAATTAAAAACTTTGGCGTAATTTTCAAGGTCATTTTAAAAGTTATCTTGGTTTATTTTTTTAAAAGAAAACCCTATAATATTATTTAGTACTTACTTATTAGCTCGTCGACCATAAACATAATGATTCCGTAACTTTGAAGTATTTTCAAAATTACGGGATCATTAACATAGTTTAAAAATATATGCTTTATTGCTTATAATTATAGATTTAAATTAACCTACGCTCGCTAACCTCGACTAATTAACGGTAATGTCAAGATTATTTAAATAATAAATAATCGCAATAATTACTGAATTCATTATTTATAAATATTCAAAATATTCCTGTATTAATTAGTGAAGGTTAGCGAGCGTAGGTTAAGTTTGGTTAAATTATATTTATATAACAAATAAATATAATTGGTAATATAATGGTTATATCGGGTGATATTAACAATAACCATAAGTTTGCAATTATTGGTCGACGGGCTAATACGTAAATACCTATTATGTTTTATTATTCCTAATCTGTAATCTGTTCAACTAGTGAACAATAAGCAACCCTCTCCATGGTCCAAATGATATGAGGTTGATACATAAATGAGGTATAGTCTTGTACAGACTCAGACTGACAATTCCTGAGATGTGTGGTTTATTGAACCCCAACCACCAAAGTACACCGGTATCCATTGCCTAGTATTCAAATTCTAATAAGAGTAATCTTTACTAGGATTCGAACCTCACAACCTTCGACTAAGAAAATCGGCTATTAAACAACTGACTTGCGACAACGAGTTAACCACTCTCTTTTTTTTTCTGATTAGCATCCGAAACCACCGTAAGGTATTACTTCAGAGGATGATATGTAGAAATTTTGTTTCCTATTTTTTTTTTTTTTAATCTAGCTATTACTAAACAAACTGAAAACTAATATTTTCTTTCTCTGTAATTTAAAACAAAAATTTTTAAAATGCAAGTAGTTATTTCCATGAATTAATTAATTATGTAATTATTTACTTGCCTTAGATAGAATTATCGAAGTAGATTATAATTATTTCAAAGATAGTAGGAAAAGCGAGCATACCTGCAACAAAAAAAAAAAAAAAAAAAAAAAATAAGTGTTATGTTTAATATAAATGAAATAGACTTATAAATAAAATTGAATAAACACACACACACACATGCTATATATATATTTTACTTTCCCGATGAATATAGATAGAATAACTATACTGAAGGGGAAAGTATGGTGATCATGTCAAAAATGGAGTATCACGTTTTTTGCAAATCTTTACGTTTTAGGATCCAACTAGTTCATCTAGACCAAAAATCATGTTAAGAATGTTTCTTCGTATGTATGTATGTATATCAGTACTTCTTTTGGACTTTTATTTCAGTATTGACCAAGCCGATTTTCTTCCAGTTTGATTCAAATATTTCTATATGTGGAGCACTGATCATATTACATTTCTTTTCATAATTCATTAAGGGAAGGAGAGATATCCAAAAAATACCAATCTCAATTTTTAAAAAAATTTATTAAACCAAATTTATTACCTACAATTCATATATAAATAATCCAAAAAAATAAAAATATCAAATCCGCCTCTTAAAATTGAAATATATGTTTTTTTTTTTTATTACTTTGCTCTATCTCGCTTCGTTTTAAATATTTTCTAAAAACGTTTTGAAAGTTTACGTCACATATAGAGCTATCAAGAAATGTTTGCAATTTTTTTAAATTTATAGTCTCCGGACCTAAAATACAGAGAAGTTTCTTCATATTTTTAAAGTTTTTATTGAAGGGGTGTTAGATTTAGAGAAAACTTTACTTACTAGCATTTTACTTACTTTATTAACAGATTTGTTATGCTTAATTTACAAGTGAGCATTTCTAGAAAAATATTTCTTAAAATTTATCCCACCTCTAAAAAAATACATTTTCTGTTTTTGATGGATCTCTTTTAATTTTATTAAAAAAAATTTTTCGTATTTTTCTTTATTACTTAAAGAGCTATTAAAATTAAAGTAGCTAGGTCAAGTATATTTTATTCCGGACCAAAGATGAGAAGCAATCTTTTTTATTACTTTCATAAAAATTATACTCTTTAATTATTTTTAGACAATTCTCTTTTAAATTTAGTTTTTTTTTTTACAGGAATTACTTCTTTACATATAAACTACCCTACAAACAAACTCACCTTGCACAAAAAATGTTTAATATTTTTTACATGTATAATTATTAATTACAAGCTGCTGCAAAATACCTATTTTTTTAAGATTAATTCTTTAGTACGTGAGAAATGCCAAGCTATACAGGAATTTGAACCCAATAAAAAGTACAGATACAAAAATTACATCATGAATACTAACAGACCTTTATTTTAATTACTTAACAATTAAAAACAAATGAAAAAAAAAAAAAATACAATCTTGCTTTGAATATTTCAAGTTAAAATTCGAATAAAAAACTACTTAAATAGTAGTTAAGTTTTTAACTTAAACATTTTTGTTTTTAAGTATTTTATATAAATAAAAAAAGAAAGTTTTACACACACAAATAAATACGAGAGTGTATGTATGTAAATCAGTTTCACGAAACCTTACTTGTGAAGAAACCTTATATCATAATGTTTCTTTACAAGTAAGATTAACAACTTTAACGTAAGTTGTAAAATAAAGTGTATGTGTCTATGTATGTATATTAGTTGTCCAAAAATGTATTACCTCTTTTGTAAAAATATATATTTTTTTTGAATGATGAAAATTAATATAACAAAAGTTAAATTAGAAATCTAACTAAAAATTGACACTAACGAATCGGGATTTTCCGCTAGTGATCGGTACATTCCGGTGCCTACTTTCTGGTTATAGTTCATTATTTTATGAAGAAAAACAATCACATAGATAAAAATATAAATCTATATAAATATTCGTAAGTTCAAAATTTTAAATTTCCGATCTTCACCGATTGCTTTGAAATTTTGATACAACGTTGCATTGCGTCGAATACGTGGGTGGTTTTATAAAACTACTACGTATATAGCTAAAATGTCACACCTAAGACAGGTAAACACATGTTTTTTTTTTTAAAACAGAGCTATCCGTTGGACGTAAAAGCAGCACACGCTATCTTAAATATTTTACGATGCCATTTCAATGTTTCCGATATGTGTGTCAGCTATAGACTAAAAAACTATAGATTTACGCGCGGGAAAAAAGGGAGAAAGGGAAAAATTGGAAAAAGGGAAAATTTTTTAAAAATAAAAGGGAAGAAGGGGAAAATGGAAAAAGAAAAGGTGGGATACGGGGAAAAGTAAATGGAAAGGGGAAAGGAAACGGGAAGGGGGAAAGAGGACATAAAATAAGGGAAAGAGAAATGGGGGAAGAAAATGGAAAGGAGAGGAAAACGAAAAAAAGTGTTGAAATGAAAAGGGGAAAAGGGAATATGGTAAACATTATAACGGGAAAAAATGGGAAAATAGAAGGGGGAAGGGAAAAGGGATGAAAGGGTAAAAGAAAGGTTAAATTTTTTGAAGTTCCGTAATGTTCATTTTGTTAATGTTTTATCAAACTTTCAATTGTGTTCATTTAATCATATGTGTGTTCATTAGTTGGCTAATTGTAATGAGATTGTTAAAAACATTTGATTACGATTAGCCAACTTAAATAGATCGTAGTTTTCGAAATGTGTTTTTGATTTCACTAAATTGAAGTTCTTATATTTATATATCTAATATTTTTCTAAATTTATTAATCTTTTTCTTTCTATCTCAAGATTATCTGCTAAGCTTGAAATTTTGTGTCTATTTGAAATCAAGTGATCCGCCATGTTTGAAAAATATTCGTCTTATTCTTGAATGCCCTCAGATATTCTGAGAATTTTATTTTGAACGTACTATCGGCTTTTCCAATATATATGGCATCACAGTTTGTGCACTTAATACTATATATGCCGCTCAAGTTGAATTTCTCGAAGATGTAAGTTGATTTATAACTAAAGAATTTTCTTGAAATTTTATTCACCGGTTTATACGCGATTGTATATTTTTCTTCTTTTCGAGGATTTTGAGATCACAGCGGACCACGTTAGTCAACTCTGGTTCGTCTTTTCTTTTTTTTCCTTGATTGCTTCCCAATACTTCTTCATTCTGTCAGATTTTGCTTTTTTGAGTTCTTCTGAACAAATCCTCGTTGTTGTTTTCTTTAATTTTAAATCTAGAGTTAGCTTCTTTAATTTTTTTTATATTGTCAATTTTTTTTCGTAAATCTTCTATTGTGATTTGTAATTCTTGCATATCTTGTTTAATTTCGGTTATCCAGGTCGGTGTTTTGGACATTTTCCAGTATTTCTCGACCAGTTTCCTGACAAGCCTGTTCGGTTCAGTTCTTATTATGTGTCCAAAGAAGGTGATTCTTTTATTTCTAAAGTAGTCAACGGCTGGTTCTACGTCTTTATGTACCTCTTGGTTTGGTACGAGTCTCCATTCTTCCCCATCAGTAAGTCGTATTTTATTTATGCATGTTCTTAGAATTCTTCTTTCTATTCTTTGCATCTCTGCTGAGTAGAAAATGTTGGATCTTAGTTTGAAGAGCGTTTCGCTTCCATATGATATTATAGGTCTGATTACAGTATTGTACTGTTTGGTACCTATTGAGATGCATATTTTTTTATATGTTGTTTTGGTGGTACTTTGTGCATAATTCAGCTTTTGTGTTCTTTCTTTTCAGTTTATTGTTTCTTTGAGGTCATGTGTGATATTTTTTCCGAAATATTTAAACCGTTCAACTAGCTCGACTTTGTGTCCGTTTATGATTACGTGGTTCAATACCAGGAGATTTATGGTCAATATTCTTCTAGTCTTTTCATATGATACTCTTAGGCCTATTTTTTCTTCTAGTTCTTCCAATGGAGTTACTTGGATTCTAGCTGCGATGTTATTGGCTAGAAACGCTAGGTCATCTGCAAATCCTAGATAGTTTACTTTGGTATAGTTTACATGCTTCCTGGCTTCAATTGTTACGTGTGGTGGGTCTTTTTTTCTTTACTATGAACGTCTACCATCTTATATGAAACATTGTACGTTATATATATATATGATACACAATGTTTCATATGAATTGATTTTTCTTGTACTATGATTTTATTCATTTATTTTTATATTCACATTTATTTGTAATATCTTACACATCTACTGATATTGATGATTGTTTAATAATGAATTTGTGCACCATTTTAGATTTTTTAACAGTTCTTGATCTTTACTTATAATCAAATAGACGTATAACTATTTACTTATAAAGTAAATAGAAAATAAAATATATTAACAAAATGAGAAATTATTATTAATTAAAGAAAAATGTTGAAAAGTGTATATAAAAATAATAATTAAATTTATTAATTATTAATATATATTTAAAATATATTTTCCACATAATAAAAGTAAAACTTTTACTGAGAAATTGTGGTGTACAATAGAATAGAGAGATAAAATATATTTCGACTGAAAATATGACGGGAACTAGTACATTCACTATAAGGCCAACTCGGTTCCATTAAGCAAGTCAAAATATTTGCACGTATATTGGAAAATTTATAGGAAACTATAAATTGTAAAAGGGTACAGACATTACTAAAATTTATGAATCATATATATATATATATATATATATATATATATATATATATACCTATTTTTTTATCCATTCTTGGCAACAGAACGTAGGATGAAGTTAAATTAGAAATTTATACGTTATATATAAGTAAAGAAATAGTTTTTCAATTACTTTATTGAAACAGGAAGTTTTTAATTCACTTTTTTTTAGATCTTTCTATTTTTTTAATGATAAAAAAATAAATATTTGCATAATACAAAGTCGCGCACTATTACAACTAATTCATGTAATTTGTTTTTGTAATTTTTTTTATGTAATTTAAGTCAAATCACTTGGTTTGTTTGTAAGTTTATATAATTCTGAAATTTATTAAACCTACAAATAATATTTTTAATAATGCCGGTTTCTGTTAATAAAAACCAATTTCACAAAATAAATAATATGATACTATTTGCAGTATACGAAATCAAATTTATCTTCTTAAAATAGTAAGAAATGAAGAGAGGGTTGAGACCTAGCCGGATCAGTTATATTTTAATGTTATCGTATTTTCAATACGTATTCGTAATGTTTCCTTACAAAGTTTCAATCATTAAAATCTAATTAAAAACATATTCTACAACTGCTATTTAACGATCCAGTTTTTTGTTAACTATTTTTAATTCATTAGAGAGGGAATAAGCACAAAAATGTCATAATACTTAAATTTTATTTATAATAAAAGGCATAAACATTCTATCAAAAAAAAATTCGATAAAATTAATATTTAAAGAGCTAAAAAATCTAAATAGCCACTGAAATTTTTTAATTTATCTATTTTGTAGAAAATGTTAATAAGTACATATAGATTAAATTAACACCGGGGTTTATCAGGGGTAGAGATATTCATTCAAGGATTACCTTCTGCTTAAGAAGAGATCTAAAAATTTAGCTCACAGTATAAACAGAGACTAGACAAACATGCAAATAATCTAGCAGTAAATCTATGGACAACAACGATGACGTCAGGCGATGAAAACGTTTTCATGTGCTGGAATTGGGAGATATAAGCACAGGAGTGACCGGGAGATGGAACCTAGGAGTGGAAACACAGGATGAGTCTGTCACTGTGCAGTGAACGTCACTTTAAACGTGTACAAATTACAGCTACTCCTATTACCGACGAATATTTGTTTTATCTATAACATTATTTTCATATCTTGGTATTGATGACATTGTTTTTATTTACTTATTTTTTTCTTTTCTTCCTGTAATTTGTGATTTATTTCTAGTGCTATTTTAAGTATTTAGTTTTACTTGGAACATCTGTACAAGCGCTTTTCTTATATATGAGGTATTGAACCTCTGTATGCTTTTATGAGAAGTTTCGTCAGGAACCTCTCTTCATGTGATTAACATTAATCAAATTTATTTATGCTTCCCTACGAGGTACCGAAATAAATACTAACAGTTAGTAAAGAAAAATGACTTCACTGTTGTAGGACTTTCCCGTTACGGGGCTGAAGCCGCGTTCCAGAAAAGTCCTACAACTGTGGGTCGTTTCTGACGCACTGCTTACACACAGGACGTCATTTAAATATATATCATTTTATTTAAATATAATATTTTTTCATTTACCTAATTCAATGATTTTAACTAAAGCGTGCACGCATACCGTATTTAATTTGCGCGGATGTGGCGGTACTAGCGACGACTGTTGGCACTAACTAGACTAATATAATTTGACAACTTACATAGAACAAATTTTGCTTGTACTGTAGGCAGACCGGTGTAGCCGCGAGGTCTAAAAAGGTATAAGGTACAGAATCAACCAGATGATCGTGTTCGAGATCCAGCCATACCAAGTTATTTTTTAATACTTTAAATATTATTCATTTATTTAATTCGACCGCTTACATGTGAGTGACAACATAGCACGATTACAACATCATTTTTTGAGGTGAAGGTGCGATTTTTCAAAACGTTTTTTGCAAATATTTTTATTTTTTAATCGTTAATAAATGTGCCTAAGAAAATATGACTTTAATCAGGCGAATCCTCAAGATATTGAGGGTGACTTTGCTCTACAGCCTCATCCCCTTCACCTTTTAAGTTGAAAATTTAATGGTATCAATGCCCCATACGTAGAAGTAATATGACCAAGTTTGGTAAAAATCAGCCTGGTAGTTATGGAGGTATAAAGTGATTTAAAGGCCACTATTGAACACACAGACGAACATTAACAACCGGAAAAATTTTCAACCGGTGTTTTGGGTTCCTTAGATATTAAAAATATCCGGCGAAAACCGTATATGCCAAATTGGACCGATTACAATATTATTCCTTCTAGAGCTTCCACCCTGCTATTGCGCTATCTAGGCGGGAAAGTAAAATTAATAAATCACTACAGAACCTTCATTTCACGTATGAAATAATGGGTTTTGATAATTTTTAATGCTTTTTTAAATGAATTTAGTAATTCTAAATATCTGAAATAAGCTTATAAAAAAAAAGGTAATAAATATCTCATCTGACAGAAATAAAATAATGTATGCATTAGCAAAAACTTATGAACTAGAATCAAATTTAACCAATCAAATATAATATACCTAGTAAAAAAAACCGATAAAATGAAATGTCAGAAAAACATTTTTAATGTAATGAATTGAGTAATATGCCAAATTTGTTAATTGGATTTACGTCGTTAAAATTCAGTTATAACGAACTGGGATATTTATTATTTTTTGTTTTGTTTAAAACGTGTATAAATATATATGTATGTAGCAATTAGATGATAAAATACTAATTACTTAATTAAAAATTAAACTAATTAATAATAAAATTCTAATATCTATTTAAAATTTAAAAGGAAAAGTACTCAGCAACCTAATTTAAAAGTAAAAAGATATAATGGAAAACAAGACAAGTTCATTTGATTTGACAGAAGTTTCTGTTTCGTCCCTAGAGACTTTTAACTCAAGGAAATACAAGTATCAAGTTGAATGACAACTGTTTTACAAACAAACCAATCTTAAATTTATTTTTCGAGCAGTAGTATAAAAGATTTATCACAATACATTGTTCTTTTGTTTTAAACTGAATATTTAAAAAAAGAAAATACTGCATATAATTAAATACATAATTTGATTTTTAATTAAAAGTCGAAGCGTGCAAAAACTCAAATAAAATACATCGAAATTATTTTTATTTCAATTTTATTAACACCATATACCTATTATTGAAACATAACATAAAAGCTTTATGGCAATTTCCTTACAAACAACTATGTAAAATTTTTCAAAATTAATCCTTAGATGTCTTTGAAATATTTATAAAATACACCATAAGTTGCTGTATCGTATCGAAACATATTTCCCGATGTTTGAAAATCTTTAAGTTTTGAAAATATAATCAAATATTTCCCTGATTATATAAAAATAAATGTAGTCATTTTTTTTACAAATATCTCCCTAGCATATCTTCAAAAAATATTAAAGTAATGTATTTTTTTAAATTTATAACATCCTTTTGAATTAAAGTTAATAAAAATATAAATAATTAATTATATTGAGTGTTTTTTTTTTAACTTTCCGGACTATCGTTAGGTATTGTTTCAGAAGATGAGATGAAATGGCAATTTTGAAGCGTGGAAAATTCCCCTGTCAGACCGCTATTTGAACGCAGGACCTCCGGATGAAAGGATGAGACGTCACCACTCGCGCCAAGGAGGCTGGCAATTAAATTGAGACTGTAAAATATGACGTGGCAAAAATTAAGGAAATCATACGTTACTAAATACTATTATATATATATAATAGTATTTTACAGGTATATATATAATGCATACCTGTATTTTACAGGTATGTATATAGTACAGGCATATATATATATATACACCTGTACTGTTAGAATATTTTTGCCCCTATTGTGTATTAGGTAGGCAATGTATACAGGTAGAGTTTACTAGTATAATAGAATACAAAGTCGAGAGTACTAAGGTTCAAATCCTAGTAAAGGCAATTAATTTTTATACGGATTTGAATATTAGATCGTGGATACCGGTGTTCTTTGGTAATTGGGTTTCAATTAACCACACATCTCAGAAATGGTCGACCTGAGATTGTACAAGATTAAATCTTCATTTACATACTCATACATATATCATACTCTTAAGTAATACCTTACGGTGGTTCAGTAGGCTAAACAGAAAAAAGAGAGTATAATAGAATAAACAACTATCTTTTTGTTACTACATTATTTAGATATAAGTTATTATTACATTAAATTAATTCAAATACTCGTAGAATAATTTATCTGTTTATTTTTATGTGATAATTGTCTCAAATGCCCACCGGGCTGATACAGAGTAAAATTCGTCATCGTAAACCTTTGAAGTCGAAAGTTCTGAGGTTCAAATACCTGAAAAAGTTAGTTTAATTTTATACGGATTTGAATAGTAGACAGCAGATATCGATGAACTTTGGAGGTAGGAGTTCAATGAAATACACATCTCAAGAATGGTCGGACTGAGTCTGGTCAAGACTATACCTCATTTTTTCGTCATATATCATTTTCAATCTCATTGGAGCTTGAGGGGTTCCTTATTGTTAACTAGTTGAACAAATCGCACAAACACACCAGGAACAATAAAAATTGTCTCTATAACGGTTGAACCAATTTTAATTGGTAACTTTAACCACCGTCTTTAACCACCATCAACCAAACATAAACAAAAAAAGGGAACATTATACATATAGAGTATCCCGAGAGGCGTTGGTCAAACTTCAGGGACTGATTCAGGACATGAAAATAAACAAAAAAATTCATGTGATCAAATTCTCTATTTAGCTTTATTTTCCCTTTATTCAACTTCGTTTTTTTTTTTTTTTTTAATAAAATTTATTTTAAGAACAAACTGAGATAATTTTCTTCTGCAAAATAGTTTTGAAAATTTCACCTTTAAAATTTTCAAAATAGCGACCATTAAAGTTTCTTCTAATCATTAGTAACTCCACATGTATTAGTTTTTTTTAAATTATATTTTTTAAGATAAAATATAATTATATTTTATAAAATAATATCTTTATAAGATATTCTAAAGTTGTTATTATTAAGATAATAATTACAGTTATATTTTCTACTAAGAATAGTATGATTTCTATGTTAAGTACTGTTCACCGTTCATAGCTTCATTCTTTTATTATATGTTGACGCGTTTCGGAACCACTCCATTGTCAAAACTTATTTTACTGGTACTTTTAAATTTCATATAAAATAAATAGATGAAGGTTTCATTCAATTTGGGAAATTTTTTTAAAATAAATAAATCTTTAATTTTGATCGATGCATAATAATCCAAGGCGTACAAAAAGGAATATTTGAGTTTGAAAGTTCTTCTAATATATCTTAACTTTTACTTACAGTGAATTACGATGAATCTAAAACAAAACTAAAGAGTAACACTTACATTTCTTCTCTACAAGTGTTCAATATAAGCAGCTTTCGTCAAACGGCACACACCCAACCTCATAGGAGAGTTTATTCCATATTTTAACCAGCATATCTGGAGTAATGGAAACGACAGCTACTTCAATCATGTACCTCAGATCCGGTGGATCAGTAGGTAGCGGAGGCACGCGTGCGCGCACACGAAGACACACACAAAAGTTCCTTTATAAAATCCCAAACAACGGTCGGAAAAAACGTCAATCAACCAACCCAGTACAAAGTTTTACCACTACGAAGACGTTTTATTGCCAGAAATAAAATCCTCTGGTCCATCTTGTAGTTGAGAAAAGAGTCGAATACGCAGCAAATAATCCAACTTTTGATACGCTTGTTCCAGCGAAAAAGAGCTGTTTGTAAACTTATCGAGAAAAATTTAATTTTGGAGAGCCCTTTCTCATTGTAAGACCGATAAGAAATTTCTGATCCACAAATACGTACATTATCTATGTTAAATCTTTACACTAAGATGAAATTCTGACTCATTATAAACACAATACAATTAAAAATTTCGTCATCTTCAAGCTGCAACATTTTGATCACGAAATCGGCAAGCACAACACCGTATACTCGATTCACTTTAAGAGGTTTTCCTTTATGTTTAGACTCCGGAACCACAATAAGGTATTAAATTCAGAGGATGATATGTACGAATGAAGTATAGTCTTGTACAATCTCAGGTCGACCATTCCTGGTGTGGATGTGTGGTTAACTGAAACAAAGGCCGATCCACGCTCTAGTATTCAATTCCGTAACTGCCATTACTAGGATTTGAACGTTGGAACTCTCAACTTCGAATTCAGCTGATTTGCGATGACGAGTTCACCACTAGACCAATCCGGTGGTTAAAAAGCTATCCTGTTGTAAACATACCACGCGAAGTTGTAATAAACTGATCTCGAAAGTTACTCGTATAAGTAAATAATGTAAGAATGGTTAATTTATAATTTGATGTTTCCTTTGGAATCGACTGATTCGTGTTATTTACGAATTAATTAGATGGTAGCTATTTATAGAGTTATAAACACAGTAGACGATAAAAACACGATGTACGATAAACTGTTATAAACACTGGTGAGGACTAACAAATTGAGTTACCCGGTACATTACTGAACCTATACTATCGCAGGCGATGCAGTAAAATTTCACTACTACAAATAACAGCTAGGGTAGCTCTTACTCTGAACACAGTACGAGCTTCAAAGCCTGTAACAACTGTAAACGGTACGGGTGTATAAATAAGCCTTTTCCTTAAAATATTCCACATTGTCATCACCGGAATTGCAAGTTCGTAAAAATAGGGAATCAATTTACGACCACGCGCGTAACTAAAACTGTATTTTTTTCTCTTTGATTTTAGTATTAAACCAATATTGTATACCTAATCTAAGAGATATTATAACAAATTAAAACCCCGATATTCATTTTTTAAATCTGATATTGATAAACTCTTATTGACATTCAATGTTTCATAGCCAATAAGTTTTTTATAATTGTTTTGGAATAACACCATAATTTTTTTCAGTTTTTATCATTTTCCAAGTCTACCAGGTTTTTGCAACAGAATTTGAATAATATGATCTAACTAATAATAATATGTAATTAGGGACTGCTATTTTATTTTAGAATCATTAAATTTTGTACGTTTCATTTAGTATTTCGAATTCAAAGATTGTTAATTAAAAATTCTGATGTGGAAACTACATATCTTCCTTGTACGCCTATTAAATTATATATACACGTTTTCTACTGCACTTCATTTAAACTTATTTCATTTGAATGAGAGATACGATCCTCTAACACATTAATAAAGTGGACAGTTACACAATTGCTAAAATATTGGTTTTTATTAACACCAAATATTTTTACAATTATTAATTCAACAATCTAACCTGAAATAATAGATTAGAGTAAAGTCCCTTTATTACTCTTTAAATAAATCTAAGTCGTATATGCATCTAATATAATGTTTTTTTTAATTTTTATGATGTAACCATCAACAAAATTGAAAACAAAAACAAAACGGGAGAAGGTTACTAAATTTTACAGCGATATTTATTATCAAGTAGAATGAAACAAATGCATAAATATAAATAATGCGATACTAAATTATATTTTTCAATTAATATATTAATAAGATATTTCACCAAATCTGATGTAGACACCACATGACTTCCTAATACGCCTATTAAACTGCATACACACATTTTTAAAAGTACATAAAAGTTTATTTTACTAATAACTTTGATATTTTCATTTTTTTTTTTTTATTGCTATTATTGAATTATAATTTATCGTAAAATATAGAGACAAGTAAGACAATCAGAGGTTAATAATTATAAAGCAATATATTTAAAAACCTTCCCATAATAAGATCCAAATATTTCATTAATTAAAATTTCATTTAGCTGTAACTCTGGAACCAATAAAAATAAGTACCACTTATGATATCATCGAAAAGCTCTCAATGACGGCTTATTACTCCAGTTAAGAAAAGTCCAAAATCCTAATCTTTTTGATTTTGGGCATTTTTGAACACTTTTTGCTCAGTCGATTGCAATCAAAAGGGGAGGTGCATAACTAGATGTTATAACTGTCCTAAATCCAAAATTTCAACATCGTATGGCTAATCGTTTTTTTAGTTATTCGAGATACACACGTTCGTACATATATACGTACGTACGTACAGACGTCACTAGTCAAATGGATTCTGAGATGGTCAAAATCGATATTTCTGTTGAAATTTTAAAACCGAAATTTTCGTCTTACTTCATACAAGGAATAAAAAAAGCCTTGATATTTTTCTTTCTATGGTTTTAAAGCGTGTTATTAAGCTTCAAAATCATCGGTAAAGATACAATGCCTTATAAACATTAACCGTCTTGATGAATTTATTTGATGTATGATTATTTGAAAAATTAAAAAGTTGACTACACAGTTGTAAGATATTCCTGTCACGCGACTATTTATAAATAAAATTTAATTAATATATTAATGACTTATTGAAAAAACTCCCACATTATAATTACAAGATAATGTTGGCTTGAGGTTAAAACCGCAAATTTCAACTGGGGTATTACTATTAAAATAGGCTTCTATTTCAACAAATTTAAATATTAAAATGATTTTCGGAGCCCTTGAAAATGTATAAACTGATACCTTACACGACCATGTTTGTTTCTTTTTACGCGAACCTAGAATTGGGAGTCAAAGTTCAATTTTATAAATATATATATTTTTTAATTTTTCTTCATTATAAAAGGAAAGAAGAAAAAAGTTAAACATAATGCATGACTTTTAGTTGAATCCGGCAGCTTGGTGGGGTTTGGGGCTCCCAATTTGGTAAAGATTAATTTATGTGAGTAATTAGACGACAACAGAATAAACCACAATGAAAAACAAGCAACATAGCGACCACAATAAAGCTTCAAAGTTTAGACCATTTTTTGGGATGGGGTACGATTTTTTAAATATTTTTTGGTAAATATTGTTATTTTTAATCATTTTCAAATTTGCCTAAGAAAATATGACCTTATTATATGAAATCTCGAGATACTGAAGGTAACCTTGCTCTACAGCCTCATCCCCTTAACTTACCTTTTCAGCTGAAAATTTAATGGCATCAAAGCCCCATATTTAGAAGTAATCTGACCAAATCTGGTCAAAATAGGTCCAGTAGTTCTATGAAGTGATTTAGAGGCCAACACCGAATACACACACACTCAAACATTAATTACCGGAAAAATTTATATCCGGTTTTTAGGTTCCTTACTGGTCAAAACGTCAAGATCCGGTGAAAACTGCATATTCCAAAATCGGCCCGATTACAGTACTTTCCCTTATACAGCTATAGCGCTATCTAGACGGGAAAGTAAAAATCTAATATGGTTTTTTAACACTAAAATAATTGTGAGTTTGAAAGTAATTTAAGACAGTTTATTTATTTTAAACTTTAAATGGTTAAAATTTTGTGAAGTAGCGAACACAATATTATTAAAAAAAAGCGTTATTATACGATTCACATTATAGATAAGTACCAGACCGCTACAGATTATTATCTAAAAACGACTAGCATTTTAAAGTAATAATCCACTACTTGTTATTCACGTCTGGTAAGTATAACGTTATGTTATGTTTTAAGTTAGTCGGAGTGGAATGAAATGAAATGAAATTGAAGCGATCCTCCCAATTGCTTAAAACAAGTTCAATGTACTCTCTGGTCTGATAGTCCATATTCCTCGTCTACCCTCTTTATCATCACCGTCCTTTCGACCAGACCGCCGCCTGACATCAACTTTACGTATTTACCCTTACCACTTACCCTTTCATCACTCACTACTACCGCACCGCAACAACTAACCCGCCGACCGACAGACTAACCCTTTCTGACACGACAAAACACCGTTTGGTACTGTTAAAACTACGACGATCGTCCCATAAACTATATTACTTACAAACTCGACTCCGCCTATAAAAAGCCTTTCCCTTAATAGTTAACGTATATCGGTACGATAAATTGAAAGCCCTTTAAATATTAAATATACAAGCACTTTGACTCCTGTCAAATTTTTTTTAAATCTACATTAAACAGACGTTTTAAATTAAGTAAAAATATTATAACAAATTATACGCTTTAAATAATACCATTCGGTTCACACAGCGACTCATTTAACATCACGTATGATTAATTGTTATATAAAAATCGATCATAAAAATTAATGATTCTCACACGAAAACTATACAGCATAAATTCGTTAGCCTTCACATTCATAATTTTTCATTTAACCAAGGTCTTGTACGATTCAGTCAACAGAAAAACTTAAACCTATATAATACAAGAAAAATGTATTATAAAAAGCACGGAAGAAGAAAGTTATTTATTTTCCAAATTATGTTTAATTATACACATCATTAAAATACATTTAAATTTAAACTACTGAACATAACTTATAAGGTCATGTGATAGTTATGACTAATAATCTTAGAGTCTCCAAAGCAATTTTATTACTTTACTTTATATGAGATTTAATATTTAAAAATAACACAATAAAATTCATTAATTATGTTAAAAAAAAAATTAAATACAATTGCAACAACATATATAAAAATACTTTTTCTGTATGTAATAATGAGGTTTCATTTAAATAAGTTATTTTAGGGTTACATAGATGGATTTTACTGGGATTTTGTTAACCTAATGTTATTTTTAATCTTAAATTCTAAAAAAGTGTTCTAATTAATAAAAAAAAACGTTGAGAAAATTTATACTATCTAAAATAATATCAATCTAAACAGAGTTGAATCCTGAACTTTTCGAATGAAACATTTTTTTTATACTGTTTTTACAATCAGTTCCCCAAATAACGACCCCCTAAGTAAATCGTATAAAGCAATAATGACGTGAAAATGAGGTATCCAGTGATTCTCCCAAGTCAATACGATAAAAATTTGAACAAAGATTAATATAATTAAAAGTACAACGAGTAAAAAATATAACTAAAAATGCACACAAAGTACACATAAATCAATAAATAACTTATGAAGTAGAGGAACAAGAGAAAAATATTAATTTAACAAAAAACGACAGCCAAAATGTTCTTTAATAAGTGACAATTTTATATATAGTGTAATGTTTTTCTCATATTTTTTTAAATTTATTTAAACATATATATATATTTATTTATTTAGCCGATGACAATCCCGCTAAGGATTCCAACGCTAGGTCATACATCTAAATCGGTTCAGCCGTTGAACTACTACGGTAGAACAAACATATACACAACCTAAATACATTGTACTCCTTTTTGGGCAGTCATGTAATAAATAATGTAAATTTTTTTTTATAAATTTTTGAATACTAATCATCTGATTTAATTACAAAAAACTGGTGTCATTTATAATATTGAAAACTAATACTTCAGGTTATGATATAGAGTAAAACTGCAAATAAATATTTTTTTGTAAAATATAAAATATGATAGCAATTTCGTTTAACAATAACTAAAAAATACAAAATAAAATAAAAATTAAAAAATGCATATCTCCAAAAAATAAAAAAATAACAAAAACAAATAAAAGGTAAACATAATTTAGTTTTCAAGAAAATCGTTTAAAAAAAAAATATATTACTTGGAGTGCGCTTTAATATAGAACCACTTTACGATTAGAACGTGTCCCACGATTTTTTTTTTTAGTCATGATAAATAGAAAATTTTTTAAAAGTATTTTTCTTGAATGTAATTTTTTTAAAAGTAATTTTCTTGAAAAAAAAATTATTTTTACTTTTTGGTACGAATTGTTTTGTTTTGGTTATTTATTTTGAAGAAATGCGTGTTTTAATTTTTTTTTATTTGTTACTTTTTTTTTAATTAAAAGGATTTGAAATCATCTCTTATACAATCTTTCTTTTATGAATTTGAGATAATCTAATAATTATTATTGGAGTAATGATACGACTGTTTTGGTTGCTGTTCCAGCAGATATGGAAAATAGATTTAAAAGAGGTAGAAATGTTAATTTTTAAATTCGTATGGCACAATTTTAGGTTATTTAAATTTAAATTAATTCATATTTTTTTAGATTATCATAACTAATCATTAATCAGAATAACCACTCTTGGATATATATATATATATAAAATAAAAAAAGATTTTGTTAAAAACACTAATTACATAAAATTCTGCGTAAGTTAAGAATAATAATAAGGCACTATTTATATGAATTATTTAAGACAATACTGAATTAGAATCTGTTATAGGTCTTTACCAATCGTTAAGTTATAATGTTCTTCAATAAAGGTATTTGTACTAATTTGCATTTAACTAGCCACTACAATATTTACTGGCATATTATATACTAACCATATTCATGAATAACAATCTACAACAAACGCTTATCTAATTTGCAAGCAAAACAAAGCAGAATAAAAAAAAGATAAACAACAAATTACAGAACTAAAAAAGGAATTAAAAAAAAAACTGAATCTCAATACTCTAATACGAAAGGACAACGACCTGTTAAATATTCATTTTAAAACGCCAACAGCGTACCTCTCTAAAAATTAAACCAAATACAAAGTACGTTCTTTTTTGTTTTAATAAAAACCAATATTGCATAAATTAAATTCTAAAAAATAAAATGAAATTTGTTAATAAAGAGATACAATATGAGTTTCCGTATCGGACATACGTAGTTTTGAAAATCTGAATATTTTAGATTAACAACCAGATGATTTCAAAAGTAAAATAGTTTTTATTTTTTGTAAATCTCATTTTAAAGTAATGTCAAGCATTTATTGAATGGAAAATAGGCTATGACTTCCAGAAGAACATTTTATGTTTATTTTACAGTGCTGATGATAAAAAATAAAATAAAGTAAATGAATAAACAAATATAATAATGAAGTAGTAAAAATCGGTTATATGAAGAACAGTTTCCTAAATCCACATTGACAAGTCAAGTTATTTACAAGTTATTTTATAAGATAAGAGATGAGTGAAATCTTCAGTCTCCATAAAAAAAAAGATGGTACGTGGGTTTGTTGTATGTGCTCACACTTTTATTTAGCTGCTACTGGCGTAGAGCGGACCAATGCTAGTGCGCCGGGCGGCTGCGCGCAGCGCACGAACGATTTTTACTTGTCGATGCGAACGATTTATCTAAAATTATATTTATATTTTGGGGATAAATAAGGAAAACAGTGAATTACAGCTGTGTTCAAATCATAATACAAGAAATAGCTAAAAATGTTCAGCAATTTGAAGCTTTCGTTGTAAAAGTTTTTGTTGTTGTTAGTACGCTAAATCATGAATGTTATTTAGTTCAATTAGCAAAAACATTTAATAAAATCTTGTGTAATGAATTATAAACCAAGTAACATTTTCACGGCCCACCTTTTTTCTAGTATGTATGATTTACCAAAGAGTTTGAAAGAAGGTAACTTTTAAATAAAAAAAAATAAAAAAAGAATTAAGTTAACAGAGGAGATCAACGTCCTGCAAATGAAATTTTGAGCTTGATAGCTGATGAAGCATTACTGTGTTCTACATTCACATATCATTAATATTGATACATTTTCGTCAATAAATATGACAAAATATTTTTAAAAAATATATAATTTGAGGTGTCTAGGACCTTTCAAAATGTTGTGAGTAGGACATTTTTTTGTTTTCAGTCATTAACTGGTTTCATACAGCTCTCCAAGATTCCCTATCTAGTGCTAATCGTTTCATTTCAGTATACCCTCTACATCCTACATCTCTAACAGTTTCTTTTACATATTCCAAATGACGCCTGCCTGCTCAATTTTTTCCTTCTACCTGCCCCTCCAATATAAAAGCGATTATTCCAGGATGCCTTAATATATGGCCTACAAGTCTGTCTCTTTTTTTAACTACATCTTTCCAAATGCTTCTATCTTCATCAATTTGCCGCAAAACCTCTTCATTTGTCACTTTATCTACACATCAGTTTTTTAACATTCTCCTATAGCACCACATTACAAAAACCTTTAATCTTTTCTTCTCAGGTACTTCGATCGTCCAAGTTTCACTTCCATATAAGGCTACGCTTGAAACATATACTTTCAAAAATATTTTCCTGACGTTTAAATTAATTTTCGATGTAAACAAATTATATTTCTGACTAAACGCTCGTTTCGCCTGTGCTATTCGGCGTTTTATATCTCCTGCTTCGTCCATTTTTAGTAATTCTACTTCTCAAATAACAGAATTCTTCTACCTCCATAATTTTTTCTCTTCCTGTTTTTATATTCAGTGATCTATCTACATTATTTCTACTACATCTCATTACTTTCGTTTTGTTATTATTTATTTTATGCGATAATTCTTGCGTAGAACTTCATCCATGCCGTTCACTGTTTCTTCTAAATTTGTTTACTCTCAGCTAGCATTACTATATCATCAGCAAATCGCAGAATCTTTATCTTTTCACCTAGTACTGTTACTCCGGATCTAAATTGTTCTTTAACATCATTAATTTCTAGTTCTATTTAAAGATTAAAAAGTAAGGAGAATAGGGAACATCCTTGTCGGACCCCCTTTTTTATTACAAGTTCTTTCTTGTGTTCTTCAATTATTACTGTTGCTGTTTGGTCCTGTAAATGTTAGTAATTGTTCTTCTATCTCTGTATATGAACGCTAACATTTTTTAAAATGCTCAACATTTTATTTCAGTCTAAGTTATCGAATGCCTTTTCTAAGTCTATAAATGCCAAGTATGTTGGTTTGTTTTTCTTTAATCTTCCTTCTACTATTAATCTGAGCGCTAAAATTGCTTCCCTTGTCCATATACTTTTCCTCAAATCAAATTGGTCTTCTTCTAATACTTCTTTCACTCTCCTTTCAATTCTTCTGTACAGAATTCTAGTTAAGATTTTTTATATATGACTAGTTAAGCCATTCCTCTCAGCAGGAGCTGAGAGGAAGTTTTCCAAAACGTATCTTAACAAAGAAATTAATGTCGAGATAGATGATATTAATAATAACTGGTAAATGCCCATACAACAATATAAAAGTAATAAATCTAGTTTAATAATAATAATAATGATAATGATAATAATAGATTCGCAGTTTTTTAATTGTAATATAATTGGAAAACATATCCTGAAATATTTTCCTGAAGAAAAAATGAAGTATTGTTTAAGAACATTGATAAAATTTCGTAAAAAAATTTTACATGTTGATTCTTCTTCGTGTAACTATTTAGTAACATGGGAATTTCAGAACAAAAAAATATAGAATGGATCAGACGAAGGAAGTACTGTTCCCAGGGAATTTGAAATTTCCCATATGATGAAAATTTTATTAAATTTTTTTATAAGTGCAGTGAATTTGATTAATCGCTTCCATTGTTTGAGAATAAAATATGTGTATTTAACATAATAATAATATAATTAGACGATTTATTAACTATAATTAGACGAGGTTACCGAGCGAAGCGAACACAGGTATGTTTGGTTTAAATTTGAACTGCATTTTTTTACGTCGGTTTCTAGTAATCTTTTTATCTTGGAGATTAGTATTGCATGAATTTTTTTTAATTTTTAGCTATCATTTAGATCCCCACCAGAACTTACCTGTGTTTTTTCGACAAATAGCGGCGAAGATCGGAATAAGCAAATACTTGGGTCATTCACCGACGTGTTTGATATGTGTCGACATTCACCGGAGAATTTCATTTCCCAGATACTGGTCTTTCACGGTAACATATATGTATTTTTAAATTTGAAAGTAGTTTTCTAAAAAAAAAGTAAGAAAAAAACATCATTGTTTTCAATTTCAGTTTTTTCAGCGTATTAGCTAAAATTAGAAATATCGATCCTAGAGATAAAATAGTGATACTATAAAACTGTATTCTATCAAAGCAGTTTTCAGACAACTATCACTGTTCTTCTTGTTTAAATCCTTCTTTATGTTCATAACAGTTTTTTTGCAGTTTACAGTTTCTTAAAATTTATCAGATAAACAGTAATACATAATTTTTTTATGTATCTCTATTTACGAGCTAACGCGGTAATTCACCGGCATCTACGATAAGAATCTGGTGCTATAAACAACGCTAGATTTTTTAGGCAGACAAATGAACAATGCAGGTAAAAGAACAATGTAAACATTTTCACACGTAAGATATATTTTAATATGCACGTTTGTCCACGAGCCGACAGATTCGCTATCCGCCGTTTCGTCAGTCAACAATTAGGGTCGACGAAAGAGAAGTGTTTGGTATCTATCAGGTGGCATCAGCATAGTGTTTCCTCTGTTTTGTAGAAACGTGATTAGAATTTAATACTTATTATGAATAATTAATAAAACTACGTAAAGAAACACAATCCTTGGGATAAATTACTGGATGATTCTTCAAAGAAACTTAATTCTTAAAAGAATTTTTCAGTCTCTTTGCACTTTTTTATACAAATAAGGTGATGAAATTTACAAATAATTACAAATAATAATTTGTAAATATATATAGTAGTAATAATAATAATAATAAAACTCTATATTTCAATATTTCGTTTTACAATACATTATATACAACAAATAATTACAATATAAAATTCACAACATATAATAAATACACACTCTACAGCTTAATTTAAAAATCGTTAGCTGGAGAGTTGGAGTATACGGTAAGATAAAATAATAGTATTAATAAACAGGTTAAATATTAATAAATGCAATATTCAAAATAATTTGAATTTTTGTTAATAAATAAAACAATGGAATTTAAAAAAACAAAATTAGAATATATTTTAAGATGTAGCATGATGTGTTGTAAATGCAAATTTACTTAACAAGTATTCATATATAACATAATTTAACTTTAAACTGAGTGTATAACAAACCCACCGGGTTGGTCTAGTGGTGAACGCGTCTCTACCCAAATCAGGAACTCGAGAGTTCCAGCGTTCAAGTCCTAGTAAAGCCAGTTATTTTTACACAGATTTGAATACTAGATCGTGGACACCGGTGTTCTTTGGTGGTTGGGTTTCAATTAACCATACATCTCAGAAATGGTCGAACTGAGACTGTACAAGACTATACACTTCATTTACACTCATACATATCTCATCCTCATTCATCCTCTGAAGTATATTATCTAAACGGTAGTTACCGGAGGCTAACAGGAAAAAGAAAAGAGTGTATAACAAAATTAAGAGATTACATTTAATTTTACTTTTCATTCGCAATTTACAAATTACATTTACGTTTTAATCATTCAACGTTCAATATATTCAATTTCATCCACCTTAAAACAACCGGACGTCAGGCGGATAGTAAAGCGAATCAATATCGATATTAAAACTAAACAAATGAAATATTACTACATCAGCATAGATAAAATTATAATAATTATCAGTTGAAAAGGTAAGGAGTTAATAATTGAACTTTCGAACTACAGGTTCAAAAAGTGGCGCAACCTTATGAAAGAATGTTTCTTTCTTTTGTTGCTGGTTTAATTGATTAAAAACGGGTTACACAATGAAGCAGAGAATATTCACTGCCTCCCAATACATTAGATATGTTAGTTATACCCAAACCCTGAAAGCATTAACAGAAAAGAATGGTGTAACGTCAGATTGGGAAGCACTCGATGATTGGGTTCGGTCTGACGGGGCATGGATACGTAAATTAACAGAATTCACGCATTTGGTGTGCGGAAAATTCCCATCATTGCACGAGTCTTCTCTGCACGGACAAAAAGTGTGTGTTTGGTGTGTAATTTTACGTAGGCGAATCTTCTTGACAATCTTTCATGGCACAGTGAACAGTGAGCGCTACATACAGATGGTGCAACGATTTGTAAACATTATATCTGCAGACCGGCTATTGCAATCAACAACAATATGACTTTCTTGGATCAGTGTTTTCGTGGAGAAGTGGTTTCGAAGGGGCTGTGCCCCCCCCCACGGTCTTCTGATTTATCTCTTCTTACATTTTCTTGTGAGGATACCTTAAGGTTGCTGCTTACAAAATTCATTTTCACAGTATTCCCGAATTGCAGAAAAAAAATCGAACGATGTTTCCCTGCGATTCCTCTGCAAACATTACAATATGTGTTTAAGAACACGCAACGTCATATTCAATTATGTGAGTCGTATAATGGAAACCACTTTCAACTACTATTGTGACTTACTCATTTTCCTATAAGTTTGCGTCACTTTTTGAACATCCTGTAGTTCCAATTTATAATTCCATACATTTCTACAATACTCGTAGACCGATGGCTTATCCCAGTCCTTCCGTTCAAAAATCTACAAATAAATTACGTACAGCTAGACTGATCCTAGCTGGCGACGTCTCCACTCGGTGAAAGGACAGGGCAGCGAGCAACAAAATGAAAAATATCCTCTTGCTTTTCTGTATTATATAAGGAATTTCGTACATTTATATCCTCGATCTACGGCTTACAATTAAGATCGATTACCTCACACCTTATTTTTATAAACCATTTAACTGACGAGAATTTATTTACACGCGTAAGATAATGAGTATAAATTAGAAAGATAAAGTGTTAAAAGAATTATGTTTATTTATAAGAGAATGTTATTTTAATTTATGTTCTGACTTGTTTTAAATTACGAATATATTTATTAAATAAATCATCTCACAGTTATCTAAATATGATTTAACATAGTTAGGTCGGAAGTAGAAAAGGATATTCAAAATCTGTAACATCTTTATCAGACTCTTTATGCTTTATAAAGAGAATTTACGTAAAGTAATTCAAGGGTATGAGAATACATACATGAAAGCATAGAATTTATATAAATGAATGTGTATTAATGATACATGTAATTAGGTCAAAGTTGAGTGAAATGAGGCGTATGGAAATAAGGCGTTGGGGAGAAAATAAGAGAGAGCGAGAAAGAGTTCAGTAATGAGAGACAGAGAGAGAAACAGACTACGTCGACCATCTCGTGTGTTATCTCCCGCAGGCGGGAAAGCAATACCACGAAGGGTGAGATGAGAGGCGCCAAGCAGTCTACGGTTATTTACGCCGTTGCCAAGCGACAGCGAACACGACTGACATTTTGCCAGAGTCCCCCCTAATGCACATCTAACATGTTAGTCTTAATTCAATAATGCGTACACCATAAGCATTCGAGCCTTCTCTACTTAGTTCAATGGAATAACGCCACGTCCAAATGAAAACCGCCGCTGCACAAAAAAGGAAAAAAATACAAAGATAACAACACTCAAAACAAGTGGATACACTTCAACGCTTTCTGAAGAGCTCTTATATCCGACAAATCGGTTGACTATAATTTGACGAAAACCCTCGGTCACAAATTGATAATTGCAAACAAGAATCCCCCAACTAAAATATACTCCAGTTTTACGTTCAGTTAAGAACGAACTTGCAGGTGTAATAAACCCTAAATCTTTATGATTTGAAGATTCTCAAACCCTAATTCTACAATTTATTAATACTATGTTTTTAATATATACGAGTAACACCTCCATTGCATTGTTACAAGTTAAAATTAAAACTATAACAGCATAACGCTATGACTGCTAAAAACTAAAGAATCCGGATCAATAATTAGGTAAATAAAACCAAAAACACAGCATTTTTATTCACTCAGAAAGTTTAAGAAACATTGTATTCAATTAATGTAAATAATAAGATATGTTATTTGTACGTTATTGAACAAAAGAATAGCTAATCAAAGATTAATCAACATAAATCTTATAATTATTAATTCAATCAATAGTGAATTATGTAAAATACGAAATAAGTTATACACTAACATTCCTACATTAATAAAGTGTTAACAGAGTATTAAGGAAGAATGGAATTCCACTTTGAATTCTAATGAGCGACAGGAAACAGAGTGAGTGGGATTAATGGTGGAGCTAAATTCGTCACTATGAATATCAGTAAGTCAACCATATAATTTGACTAGCTTTAAAAATCTTCTTACTAGCTCAATTGTGTAGAGCAAATTCTACAAACATTTCGTTCTAGCAGATGGTACATTAAAAGCTATAATTATTGACATAACTTTTTTCTCGGTCATCCTAAGCTCTTATACAAGATGACCAATAAGAGTATTGGCACTATGATTTGTGTATAAATAAAAAACCTAAAATTTCTGTATTCATTTATTTATGAAAGATAATGTACAGACAATAGAGATTTGTGACCCGAAAACAATACTGTCTACATAATGTCCGTTTCACTGTATGGATTCTTCAAATCAAAAACGAAGATTATTCATAACGCGTCCACACATTTCCCTCGGGATCAAACTTATTTGCGCCTGGATATTTGCATTTAATTGATTTGTATCAGCTGGATTATTTTCGAAGAGCTTAAATTTAAGGTAACCCCATAAAAAATAATAAGGAGACGATAAGTCGGGGAGAGAGCCAGTTAATATTGCTTCTTCTTGAAATCACTTTAATGGGAAATAATTGCTGAACAACTTAAGATTGTTTGATTTGATGTGTGATATATGGTACCATCTTGCTGAGACCGTTTCTAAATTAAACCCTTGAAACTGTTGTAGAGCTGAAGTAAGAGAATCTCGCAACATTGCACAATATCGCTGGGTATTAACGGTAAGTGCTCGTTCATTTTGATCTTCAGTCCAACGATGCCATTAGAAGATATAGCAGCCCATACGACCACCTTGGGGCTGCGCAGTGGAAAAACCACTGTAGAACCAGTAGCTTGAAACACTGGGATCAATTTTCTAATAACATCAGGACTAGATGATAAGTTAATGTTTTGCAACTGGTAATGAGCGCTATACTGCGGCGTGCTCTCACGATAGAATTATTGTTTTGGTAAAATGCTCATATGCAAAAAGCGTTACTCTCCTATAAACGGTTTCATTGCAACTAAAATTCCTTGTATCATTTTACAATTCGACCGCCCCCCCCCCGCACCGTGACTGCCGCTGTTACCACATTTCGCAGTAATTAGTCAAACAAAGTGCCAGTACCCTTTTTGGTCACCTGTTATAAAGGATATAATAAACTACTTTAAAAATATGTAAAAAAAAAAAATGAAAATGTAGGGATATATTATCGTAGAACTTCAAGGTCTCGGAAAAAATTAGGCTTTTTGGAATGAATCACATTATTAGCTGAAGTGTGAGTTTTTTGATAAGGTATTTAAATCATAAAACATGAGAACCAACGGAATTAAACAATGACCTTGAACTTTCCGTAACTCTAAAAAGTTCAATGAGCTATGTTAAGAAGAGAAAAATGTCGAACGACCAAAAGTACGAAGCTAAGTTTGTAGTCAGTGTTCCAAATAACCCTGTCAATTTGAGTTTTTATAATGGTTAACTTCAACCCGTGCTGTAACCCGAGATATTTAGAAATATGTAATGTTTTAAAATTTAAAAAAATAGATTTTTACGTAATTTTTCCTTATACGTGGGCTGAATTATGGAATTAAGTGAAAACCGAGAAAGCTTTTACGAAAATTAAGACTGTTTAGAAATCGTTAACCTCGACTCAATCCGTGGCCCTGAAAACTTCCAAATTGGTAATTAAAAAAAAAAAACTAAAAAAAAAAATATATGTTTACGAAATTTTACCACATAAATAGGTAAAAGTACAAAATTAAATTCGGAATCCAACGTTAATTTTGCGAAATTGAGCCGTTTTTAAAATCGTTAACCTTGACTCAATCCGTGGTCCTAAAACATTTACAAATATGTAATGTTTAAAAATGTTTAATAATCAATTTATAGATATCTATATATTTAATCAGGTAGAAAATCACAAGGGAAATCGTTGATATTTTTGGGAATTTCCATCTAGAAATAATTTTTCAGCCCGTTAAAAATCATAATTCGTGGCCTTGAGAAATGTTTCCGTAGACGCATAGCGGTCGTATTTTTACTGCGCTGCGATTTTACGAGATGATATGTTTGTTATATCACCCCTCTAGTATACGACCGTGCTTCGTTCTCCCAGCTGTTACAGATGATGGAGATCGATAACAGCGATACAGCTCAGAAGGAGACTAATTTCGGCCTCACGACCCTACAAACTCCTTTCTAGATGCACGTGTCTCTAGAAGAGATAAAAATGCATTTTTTCTTCAAAATTCTCCAGACGCTTCTTACTGCATGGAATAAATTAAATAAGGAGATCGCCGCCCCCACTCACGAATGAAAATTTTGCTAAATAACTTGTAAGGTCCAAACACCCTCTTTTCCAACTGAAGAAGGTGAAGAAAATAGCAGACGGACAGCAACGAATAAGGAAGAAAAGTCCAGCAGTCGTCCGACGGAAGAGAGAAGAGTCCTGCTCTTTCCCTTGAGTCGCCCTTTTCAGAGCCACGGGACTATTCAAGGTTATCGGTTTATGAATTATTTACAGCCGGTTTTACGGGAAGGCGGGCTAAAGAAAACAAGAAGAAAGTACAATGATGATCGACTCACTACCACGGACTGGATCTGATCCGACATGCACTAATGAACACATTCGACCGAAGAAAGTTTCCTAACTCTGTCTCACCAACCACCCACCTCCCTTCGAAATCTTACAATTACGTCACCTCTAGTACATGCGACTCGCTCCGGAAAGGGGAGCGTATTGCATCCTCCAAACACGAGGGCCCCTTAAAGACGCGTTCCTGGTAGGCCGTAAGGCTCTAGTACCGAAAGGACTTCAGGAGACGAACTGAAGGGGAGTCATGCCGGGAGAATGAAGCTCATGCGCAGCTAGTCCCAAGGTCAGCCCTGGTCAAACAAATTCTACCCGGTCTAATGGATCGGAACGCAGAAAATAATTCCGTCCATAAAAAAAAATAAAACAAATATAATTGTCATTAAATAAATTTATCCGCCCGATAAAAGAAAGATACAGCAGCAAGGGACTTTTTTTCAGGCTCTGCGATTAGTAGGGTGATATAAATTACCCGCTATCATTGCGTTTCATTCCAAGTAAACAGGTATTTACAGAAAAAAGCGATCAAGCGGCCGCTGTATTGTTGAAATACATGCCACCCAATTAAACCGCTTTACAAGGAGAATTTTATCCCAAAGTTTTTTTAAAATATTTTATACTACTGTTAATCCAATTATAAAATACAATAACCAATTTCCTCAATTAAAGGATCCTAAACATAATAGGATGAGGCGTTAGCCTCACTTAAAAATTCATTTTTAATCTGAATTGTTTGCTACATTATTACGTAAAATAAATGATTGCAAATAAACTACCTCGCAATTCATTTTATAAATTCAAATGAGAATTCTATATAACTCCATGGTATGAGAATCATGGGCTATTTTAAAAAAATGTCACAACTGTTTGAAAATTAAAAATACTTTTAATATTTTGATTTGAAGTTGAATAATACATAATACGTATGTCGCATATAAATGTAATGAGAAAATAATTTCTATCTGTTGTATTAGGATAAACTTTCATACGATAATATTAATGGAAGATAAAACAAATAAAAACTATTTTTCTTTAAATTACAGTAATTTTTTTTTTTAATAAAATAAATATATTTGAAAGCTACAAAAAACTTTAGAAATAAGAAATGGGATAAAAATGAGTATAACATTAGAAAAGGGTGTGAATTTTAGATAAAGTTTATTTCTCATTTTTTATTTCAATAGAAAGAATAGAGTTTATAAATTAGAAGTGGGAAGATTTGAGACAACGCTACATCAGCTGTGCCGAGAACAGAAATGGGGTTAGCGAAGACGATGAGATTTAAGAAGTTCCTGCGTACGTGAGCGCGTGAGTGTGTTTTTGTGTAGTTGTGTATGTACGTGTAGAATTGCAATAATACTGTAAGGTCGGTCCACTCTACACTGATAAATACGACTGTTCAGCAGAATCTATTACTGCTATAACTGAACTAACGTATATATAAGTCGCGTAGTATAGTTTCTGTTACTATAGCAACGATGCTCATTATTTCAAACAGCAGTAATAAAATGCACTTAAAATAACTATTACAATAAAGCAGACTAAACAAACGCTCAGTGTAATCGTTTCAACTAAAAATTATTAGTATAATCCAGAATAATAAACGGGAATTAATTTAAGTTATTAAATAAACATTTCAATTTTAATTAAATACATATTAAAATAAATTCAACAACAAATAGAACTGTAGTAATTTTATAAATAAATACTTCCTGTAATACGCTTCACCCGGAAAATAACTCGTCCGTAACTAGAGGTAATAAGTCTCGAGTCAAATTTATCAAATGAAACAAACGACCTGTAAAATTAGGTTGCTATAGTAACACCTCACTCATAAAGGTTCCTATCAGACTATTGCATAACGATTTATCGAACATATTTTCAAAATATTCACTTACAGTAACTTGTGCTGTCGTTGTCATCTTGCAAATACGTAAAATTATTAATCAAATCGAAATTAAAATCCTGTTCAGAGATTTAAGCAGCGACCAAGTTATTCTCTCAGTATAAAAAATAATTAAAAAATTGTCTGGAAAAATATGCGTTAGTATATTTACTATTTAATATTTAATATGCACAGTATGGAAGAATGCGTTAGGTTTTAGTCTTTAGAAAATCATTAGGACATTAAATTTCCATTAACATTTTACGAAAAAAAAACTTACACAGATGTACAACTTTCCCGGAATGCGGCTTAGCCGCATTCCGGGAAAGTCCTACAACTGTGGGTTGTTTCTGACACACAAAATTTAATTTAAAATGTTTATCATTTTATTTAAATATAACATTTTTTCGTTTATTTAATTCAATGATTCCACATAAAGCACACGCGCATATCATATTTAATTCGCGCGGGTGTGGCGATACTAGCGGTGACGGTCGGCACTAAATAAACTAATGTAATTTCACAACCTACATAGAACAAATTTCGCTTGTACGGTCGATAGGCTGGTGTAGCCGCGAGGCTTAAGCACCAAGTACCGACTTGACCGAGCGATCGAGTTCGAGACCTAGCTTGACCGAGTTACGTTTTTACACCTTAAATATTATTCGTTTATTTAATTGTACCGTTAACCTGTGACATCACAATATATCAGTAGTTTAGAGCATTTTTTGGGGTGGGGGTGCGATTTTGAAAAAAAAAATTTACAAATATTGTTAATTTTTAATAGTTAACAAATGTGCCTAAGAAAAATATGATTTGGCGAAATCTTGAGATACTGAGGGTGATATTGCTCTACAACCTCACCTCTTGACCTTTTAAGTTGCATCAATTTATATGTTGACCAATTTAATAGCATCAATGCCCCCATTTATAGAAGTAATCTAACCAACTTTGGTCAAAATCGGTCCAGTACTTACAGAGATATAAGGTAATTTAGAGAGCAACACCGAACACACGCGCGTACAATGAACATTAACATCCCGGAAATTTCCATCCGGTTTTTTGGGTTTGTTGGTTATCTTAGGTGTCAAAACGTCAAGATCCGGTGAAAACCGCATATGCCCAAATTGGACTAATTACATACTTTCCCGTCTAGAGCAATAGCTCAGTTATAACGCTATCTAGACGAGAAAGTAATATAAAATAAATTAATAAAAATATTACTGTAAAAACGTGCAAGTAAAATAGGATTACAAAAACCACAAAAACGGAATGGATTTCTAACACAAAAAGCTCTATCAGTGTAATTAAAATATCTCCTAATAAAATGATTAACTGAACATCTAAATTTAAATAGTTTGGAGAAGTAATCATTCCTATTGTTCTAGAAGTAGAAATCACGAAAGCAAAGTACAAAAAATGCAAAATGCCTGTCATATAACAGCACAAATTTATAACAAAAGAAACAAACAAAAGACTTCATCTCGCAGACTCTCCTCGCGGAACTGATTTTTAACTGGACTTCTCCGAAGTATTTATACTCTTATCCTCTATACTTGCCGGACTGGACGCAACTCGAAGCGTGAGATCGATTGACCGAGCCCTTTCTTTCCCACCCATTCCTAACCTGGGTCCGGTAAGTTTTTTCACGAAAGAACATCTGTATAGGTGTTCAGTGGGCAGTATTGCAAAAGACGATTAGTTAACGGACCTTTTACCTTTACTAAAAGGGTTTCTTTTAACCCTTTCTTGATTCCTCCCATTATTATATTTTCTACTACTTTCTTCTCAATTGATAGGAATCCGTTACTCAGGGTCGCTATACCGGTCTTGTTACACTATTTTCATCGGTTTCGTCGATTCGTGCGTGAGGGTATTCATGTTATGGACCCGATTTTTTCACAGGCAAGGTGTGGTTTCATGTGGATTACGTAAACAACCGAAGGGTTCGAAGGGCTGAAAATCCCCACGTTTAACATGAAAAACAATTGCACCCGTAAAATATGGGCGTATAATGTGTGATATCATGAAAAAAATATTATGGATCCTCTTTTCTTCGAGTATATCGTTACTGCAAAACGATATCAAAATATTTTATTGCAATTTATTGCATTCTTGGAGGAGGAAGATCGATTTTGCTGGTTTTAACATGACGGCGTAGCAGCACCACTCTACGCACATCCAACTTCTGATTTCTTTAACGAATTCTTTGATGATCACATTATTGGTCATGGCTTAAGGCCACCAAAATCTCCAGATTTGACTGCGCCAAATTTTTTTCTTTGAGATTTCCTCAAAGAAAGAAACTACAGCAAAAAACCATAACACCTGAACAGCTGAAGGTCAATATTGAACAAGCTGTTTTAAATATCAGCCCACAAACTGAAAACAGTGGCAAGAAAAACAGTTATGTCCATATTTTAATATTTTATTGTTATAATAGCCGGAGACGACTCCGGGGCCACGGGACCGAACCCATGGCCGTAGAGTTCGCCGTTCCCGTCTAGCCTGGACTCCCGCAGTGTTCGTTACCCTCATGGTTGTAAGATACGAGTATTATTGATAAATAACAATTAAGACATTCATTCTGGATTTATAGAGACCTGAATAGGAAATTACAAAAGACAGAGTAGTAGCTGTCTTTTCAACTATGGTAACTGAAAACACAGACTTTTGACGAGGAAAACTTCACAACATATTTTAGTTCAACATATCTTAGAAAAATTCCACATCTACTTAAATAACAACAAACTGATAAATGAACAAATTCTGAAGATTCTGAAAACGATATTTTATTCAAACAACTTTTAAACAATAATTATTGATTGGTATGTTGGCCAAACTGCTTTTATACGTATCATAGACATAACGATTCTGACGCTTTTATCGACTTGTAGAAATGTATGAATTATTTTATAACTTGACCATCGATTGTTATATTTATGGAAATTTATTTTATTTTAATTATATCAAATTATTATGTGAAGAAAATACTTATATATAAGTTTATCAGATGTTCCTGAAGATGGAAAAATTATTTCCGAAAGCGCTAGAACATAATTAATTACACTGGTTGTAAGCGGAATCTACAATTTATACATTTCAGTTCCCATGGTTACAGAAATATAATAATGAAGTAAAAGGATTTATCTTCTGTTTTTTTTCTTTAATGAATATCTTTAATTCACAACTTCACCCCCTAGGAGGCTAGTACGTAAACCCCAAAGTACGTATGGTGACTTCAGAGAAATTATATCGAAAATAAATTTTTCAATTTTTATAAAAATAGATATTATAAATAATTATATAATACCAGAAAAAAATAAAATGATATTAAATCACGACAAAGCATAAAATAGAGAATATTGAAGGAAAATTACTTTCAATAAAAGATCAAAATAAATTAATAATAAGAAAATTGAATTGAAAGTGAAAGTAAATACTGCCGGAAAAAACTTTTAAAAAACGTTATTACTTTTATCAAAGAATCGGCTTAAAAATATCATTTTACACAGATTTTCCAGTCTTTTAAAACATTAAATGAGTTTAACATTCTATTACAAGTTCTCAAATGAATTTGCTATAAGTCATCCTTTAAGAAAAGAAAATCATGACTTTTCTTTTGTATTTTCGTTTAAAATAAAAATTTATGAAATCATTTAAGCAATTTTTAACGCATCTAATCGGATGATGAGAAAGATATGATTGAAATAATTTTCAATCAAATTACTTTAATATTGTTACTGGTTACTTTGTTCAAGTATATATAGACATGCACATAAAGAGTTTAAAAGGTTAGAGTTTACAGTTTAAAGAGTAAAAATTTAAAGAAAAGAGTTTAAAAGAGGATCACTAACTGTATTTACATTTGACAACAATGGGTACTAATACAATAATTTAAAAAAATACAAGTTAAACACGTATATGTACATTTATAACAAAACATTAAAATATTATCGACGTTACATTTTTTATATACTTTAAATATAGAGATATACGGCAAGCACAAATACGGTATTCCGAATGAATGAGAAAGTACATTAGAGACCATATAATTATACACAAGCGACTCAAAACATAATAATACTCCACGTAATATATTAGATAACCTATCAATATCATTAATATTGAAGCAGACTGTAATATCACAACGGAGATTAATAGCTTTAACAGATAATTAAACTAAAATCATTCACGGAACAATACCATATATCAATACATATATAGATACTTGCATTCCAATCGCGGCTTCGCCCGTTATATACTTGTATTTTCCGTCGCGGTTAGGAAATTAATAGCAGGTCGAGGCTCATCTTCGCTAGCCGTTTCCGTCTAACAACGGGCTCTGCCACTGGACCCCGCTGTGTTCATTAAATTCACGCTTGTGATAATATTAATGCTAAATAAAAATTAAAGCCTGTTTAATTTATAAACAAATATAAGTGTATTTTTTTTACCAATAGAATTTCGGTTTAGTTTCGTAGTAGATTTTGATCTAGAAAGATAATTAAACTAGAATTAAAAAGAAAAGATCATTCGTCTAATCGATTAGATGAGACGAGATATCTTACAAACGATTTCATGTATAACTAGTTGGAAGTAGATCTATTATAAAAATTATAATAGACATATATATCCCACCATGATAATTTCATAAAATAATCTGATTTGGACACCACGTACTTCCTTGTACGCCTATTAAATTGCATATACATATTTTTTTTTTAAATGTAGAGTACATAAAATTTTATTTCACTAATAATTTCTGATCTTTTTTTATTGTTATTATTTAATTATTATTATTATTATATTAGTGTTATTACGTTTAATTATATTATTTACTGTTATTAAAAAAAAAAATGAAATGATGCGAATTCGAACCAATGCGCCTTCCCTTTATAAGATCTAAATATTTCGTTAATTAAACTTTTATTTGGCTATAACTCCGGAACCAATGAAAATAAGTACCACTTATGAGACATCCTTGAAAAGCTCTCAATGAGGGCTGTTAAGAAAATGTCCAAAATCCAAATTATTTTGGATTTTGGGCTGTTTTGGACATTTTTGGTTATTTTCATTGCAATTAAAAGAGGAGGTGGACAACTAGATGTTACAACAGTCCTAAATCCAATATTTTAACATTCTACGGCTAATCGTTTTTGAGTTATGCAAGATACGTACGTACATACGTACAGACGTCACGCCGAAATTAGTCAAATTAGATTCAGAGATGGTCAAAATAGATATTTCCGTTGAAATATGAAAACCGAAATTCTTGGCGATTATAATAATTCCTTTACTTCGTACATTAAATTAAAATCTTTTAAATAAGTCCTAAATATTCATTCCAGAATTTAATTGAGAATATACTAAAATATTTTAATTAATATAGTTATTTCTGTAAAAAACGTTTTGTAGTTACAGTTTTTCGTAATCAGTAATTATTTTTAGCATATTTAGTAGATATACACAATACTTTTTACTGCCATTCATAAGTGGTGTACAAGTTATTTAGAATAAAAAATAATACATTTTCAGTTTATTTGGGAAAGTTTGGAAACAAGTGATTGCTGTTACTTTTGTGTATCGATGTGCCAGTTGAGACAAAATTCAGTTAATATTCATCCCGACACTTGACATCCCTGACTCGTGTAACTAACTAGATTTAAGTATACAGTGTTAAAAGCGTACGCAAAAATTATTAAGACTACATCCTTTTTGCAACTAACTTTAACAATTTCTGCGATAGCTTTGGTCTTATCTATCGATTTGAACAAATGAGATATCATATTGTTTACAACAGAAGGCTTAACATATATCTAATGAAAAATAATTCGATAAAACTTTTCTTTTATTTCCTTGATGATATATATAGTCACATAAGCTTGTACGTAAGCTTTTACGTATGGAATTTTGTAGCGTAAAAAATATTCCATGCCTGACCGCGATTCGAACCGGGGACCTCCGGATGAATGACCAAGATGCTACTACTCCGTCTCGGAGATAGACGGAGTTATTAATTTATAGGGCTATTAATTATTAAACGACTTAAATAGTCTCCGTTTTGAAATTTTCATTTCCCTTTTTAATAAATAAATGTCGATTGAAAAAACAAAATGGCGGACAGTCGGAGAATGAAGCGAGATGGTACATTTTCCAATTGAAATTTTTTTTATTTATTTTTATGTTTGATTTATTGAATCAAATTATGCAAATTTAATTCACTTCTGATATGCCCTTTGATTGCAAAAAAAATTGCTCTTATCTTTATTTCAGATTTGGGCACTTTATTACAAGCATTCACGAAAAAAAAAATAGTTAAATATTAACGTTAATATAGAGTATTAATTTTTTGTAAATTTAATTGTGAAATTCTGATGTTTTTCAACGTTTTCTAAGAAATGTTCCCTTTTAGAGCAAATATTTCATTAGTGCCCCTTAATAAATAGTATAATTAGTAACGAGATAAAATTATTATTAAAAATTTATTTTTAAATAAAAAAAAATCCCTTTCGGCACGCCGGAAGAGGAAGGTAGATTTCACCGGTGCTAAGCAGAGAATAAAAACGATATCCACCTTAAAGTTAAGAAAAACTTCAAATTTACTCAATACGACAATGATTACATGTAAAAAAAGTTTTAGGTAATGTTTAGAAGACTAACTACCACTTTAAATCGATTCGATGCTATTCCCATTAAGGGAGGTACGATATTTTTGTCTTCAAAACCCCATGTTTTCCATCCCTTAGCCAACGGTCTGATTTATCAAAAAATTTACCCAGATAAGTTTTAGGCCCTTATCAAAAAAAATGGTAGGAACTTTAAACGAATTCGATATTTTATTTAATAAGAAAACTATAGTGTATTTTGTTTTTAAAAAAACCCATTTCCACCCCCATGGTCCGATTTTGCCCATTAACGAACTCGACTGAAATTTTGGATCGTTATATTTTGTGTATCAATTTGAAAGTGATTGACGCAAAATTATGGCAGTTATCGTGTTCACAAGAAAGTGAAAAAAAAAAAAATATATATATATATAATTTTGAACTGACGGTGGTTTGGGGTCTGGGGAATGTGAAACGCGAAGATATGTCCAAATTTTCCGGAAGTCGAATCGTGGTACCAATTGCAATAGGTAGCTTTCTTATGAAATCTACCAAAAAGTAGGTGCTACTTACTCTTTTAATTAGAAGAATAGAATTCATCGAACATACGTTTATCTTTTACTCAAGAAAGAAAAATACAGAGTTAATTTTTCTTTTTCAATTTAAACAACTATTCTTTGATAAATGTTGGAATCTTCGAATGTTTTTTTTTTTTTTTTAAAGTAATGGTTGTAAGATGAAATCTAAGTTGTTTATTGATTTAATTGTAAGTATTCAAAACATTAAATTAAAAATAATTAATTGCATTTCAAGTAGTTACATCGGATACACAGCCACTGATCCCAATCTTCCACTTCCCCTAATCATTTACTTCTTTTCCAGTGCCCCTTTTCGTTATCACGGGTTAAATACAACAATGAACATATAAGACAAAGGAAAACGGCAAACACACCCTATATTTATAAAAATAAGTGTCTATAACTAAGGATAAATAACTTTTAGTAAGGAGGATTTAAAAAAAACCGTAAGTAAATTTAGGTCAATACTCTTAAAAATAACTTAAATAAATTTAGCTGATGAAATAGGTAATAAAAATAACTCTTCCGTAGAGTATATATTCCCCTCATCGTATGATATATACACATCAAGTTCCAGAAAAATTTATTATCTTTAAGTAAATAATATTAGAACAAGGCTACGTTTAATTTTAGTGATTATTGGTCAGTTTCCGAGTCGTAGGTTGATAAAATAAAGGATAGAGACGGATTAGAAGATATTTTCCAGCTTCCGGAAGCGGAGGTGGAACTTTAACGAATTCTGGCCGAGAGCCAGCGTTAATGCGGGATTACCACGACTAACAAGAAAACCACAAACAGAAATAGAATTCTCTCACATACACACACACAAAACACAAAATCATTAAATTCAGTCATTGACTCAAAAAAAAAAAAAAAAAAAAAAAAAAAAACAAGATACGAGTCTACGAAATATAAATGTCATATATCAGCTAAATTTCGTTCGATTTTTTCTTCATTAGATAACCGACAACAATTTTTTGGCTCAAAATGCACAATTTAAATATAAACAATATTAATTTTTATTTGGGAAAAAAAGAAGAATAATCCCAGTAATAACAGAATTTTTAAAAATTAATACAACAGAAATGAATAGTTGAATAATACTAAAGCAAGAGATTCTGAACGGGTGAGAGATACATCAGTATTGCACTGCATAAAATGGCTATCACTAATCAAATCTATAAGATTAATAAATTATAATAGATATAATTAGGAAGAAAAACCACATCAATGAAGAAACAGAATTAGTTTTTCAGACGTCTTTACACAGAGTGTTCAGAAAGTGACGTAATCTTATGGGAAAATGAGTAAGTTACAATAGTTCTTGAAAGTGATCTCCATAACGTGATTCACATAACTAAATACGAAGTTGCATGCTTTTAAACAAATATTGTAACGTTTGTTGAGGAACTGCAGCGAAACAGCGTCCAATTTCGCTCTGCAATTCGAGAATGGTGTAAGAATGAGTTTCATAAGCAGCATCCTTAAGGTATCCCAAAAGTCAGGAGGGGATAAATCAGGCGACCGAGGGGACCACAACCACTTCAAAATCACATGTCCATGAAAACACTGATCCAAGAAAGTCATGGCTTATGAATCGTAGCATTGCCCTGTTGTAACTACGTCTACTCTATACGGTCTGCAGGTATAGAATTTACAAATTGTTGTACCATCTGTATTTATTGCTCACTATTCGCTGTGCCGTAAAACAATGTCATAAAGATTGCCTTCGTGAAATTTCACACTAAACACCCACTTTTTGTCCGTGTAGAGGAGACTCGTACAGCTGATTTGGATTTTTCGTACACCGAATACGTGAATTTTGTGCATTCACGTATCCATCAAGATGGAACCACGCCTCGTCAGACCGAAACTAATCATCGAGTTCTTCCCCATCTGGCGTTACAGATGACATGAATTAGTGACAGAAAGCTACCAGTGACTGCAGGCAAGTTTTCCAGTGACTGCAGGCAACATCTCGTGAACAATACAAATTCTGTACGGATGCATTTTTGAACACTTGTGTAATGCTGTGCAGGTAGTACTAACGGATAGAACAAACTGACTAGATAGGCGTTACACAGACTTCTTGGGACTAACAGAATATGCAATTCCCGGTCTTTTGAAACTTCTCTTACAGTCTCTTAATGGAGGACTCGTTTGGTGAATCCACAACATATTTTTCTGTGAAGGCATTCTAGGTCTGAGCATAATTGGCACATATAATATATTGGGATACAAAGAATATTCTCTGTTGCATTGTGTAACCCATTTTTCCTCAATTTTCTTCCATTAAACCAGCAACAAAAGAAGGAAATATTCTTCTATAATGTTGCGTCACTTTTTGAAAACTTTGTATTTTGAACGTATAATCCATTATTACAATATTTGAAGAATGAAAACAAAATTGGTATCTGTATACGGAGGACGACAGAACACCAAAAATGTTAGAAAGATTTAAACTAAAGCGATTGGAATGTTCCAAAGAAACGATGATTTCTTGAGAATCGAAAGGCAAGAATCTAATCCTTTGCGTACAGAATAAGAAAGAAAATAGTTTACCCGTCTGACTGCAAACAATATGATTATAATTCATCAAAAGGATTCCGTTCATATCTGGCTTTACGATATCTGTCCCATTATCTCTTACAGCTATGATGTATACAAAGGACCCGAGCTACAATCAAGACTTTAAGTTCATTTCTCTGAAAATAAAAGTAGTATCATACAGAGGTTCCCAGATAGTATTGGAAAAAAATTAAGGGCGCGTCAGAAGTGAATTAAATTTATTTAGTTTGATTCAACCGCATCAAACATAACAATAAACAAAAAGGTTCAAGTGGATAAATGTACTATCTCTTCATTCTCCCTATATCCGTAATTTTGTATTTTTTCAATCAAAATTCATTTATTAAAAACGGATAGAGATATTTCAATGAAATTTGATGTACATGTATCGAACAACATTTAAAAAATAACAATGAAAATTCTAAAACAGCTACTCTTTAAATCGTTTAATCATTAATAGCTCCATAAATTAATAACTTCGCCTGTTTCCGTGGCGAAGTAGTAGCATCTCGGTCTTTCATCCGGAGGTACCGGGTTCGAATCCCGTCAGGCATGGCATGATATTTACAAAATATCATCTATATATGATACATACAAGCTTATGTGGCGATATCATAAAGCAGAAAAGTAAAAAAAAAAAAGTTTTATCAAATTATTTTTCATTAGATGAATGTGAAGCCTTATACTGTAAATAAAATTGATATCTCATTTGTTCAAATCGATAGATAAGAGCAAAGATGTGGCTGAAATTGTTAATGTGAGTTGCAAAAAGGATGCAGTTTTAACAATATTTGCCTGTTTTTCACGCATACTTCTCTGTACTTAAATTTATTTAGTACCTACAAAAAAAAAAACACAACATATAGATACCACGTGTCGGAATGAATATTAACTGATCTTCATCAGAAATTCCATATCAATACACAAAACGTAACGGAAAATCACTTTATTCCAAACTTTCCAAATAGGGTGAACATATTTTGTTTGTTATTCTTAAAAATTTGTATTATACTTATTGATGGAGGCCGATGTCTCAAAGTGATTATGTAATGTATATCGAATAAGTAAGAAGAAAATACTGATTATCTAAAATCTGTAACTACAAAAAATTCTTTTACAGCAATAACTACATTAGTTCAAATATTTTAGTATATATTCTCAACTAAATTTCAGTATGAATGTTTTGGACTTATTGTAATGTTTTCTTTTATCAAAATTATGGTAATAGGATATGTATGTATGTCAATTTTAAATTTATGGAAGATCTACTTCAAAAATAGTTATGTATGAAATCGTTCGGAAGATCTCACATCTAATCGATCAGATTAGAAATCTTTTTAGTTCTAATTTTATTACCTTTCTAAATCAAAAGCTACTATTAGATTAAACCTGTATAGTATATACCATTGGTAAAACATTAAAAATTGAAAGTAATTAATTAAATTCATCAAAAATAAAAGTTTGATAAAAATACTGGTTGGAGAGTGAGAATAAGTTTGATAAGTTTATAATTAATAATTAAGCATTGATTAATAAATACGATTTTATTGCAATTATACCAATATACTTCAAAAAGCTGAGATAAAACAATAAAAATAAAAGATAACTAACGAGGATCATTCAGTATTCAAAAAATTACTGTAAAAGTCATTCAGAAAAGTAATTGTAGAAAAGTATGCATAAAAATATTGTTTCTGTACGCTTCGTAAATATTCATTCACTCATATAGTATTCTGCTATTAAGACAGGTCCTGTCACGGCTGCTGTTCTCCATCTTATTCAATCCTTTGCTAACCTCTTTGTTTTAGCATATTTTCATTTTTCCATAATACCATTCATCATTTGAAATCACTTTCTTGATTATTATTAATCGATATAATTTGTATCACTTGTCTTTATTGTGCGATATACCAAGGCTTTGCTGTTCTATTATACACAATAAAAACACATAAATAAATTATTAAATAATATGGCTGAACATAGTTCATCCGTTGAGGAAATAGGATGTTGAAAGGATAACATTGAACGTCATCGCGCAAAGATTTATACAAGATCACTTCCCAAGCCAGAATGGCCTTATATTTATATGACCATTGACGATTGATGGAATTCGTTTCTATGGTTCTCTTTTTAATTTTCATTTATCTATAGGACAACATCAAACTCATTGATGGAGAGCTAGAGGTAATTGACATCGCTTTTAAAACAGCTGTTGGCCAAGATATGAAATTTCCAAAAAAGTAGAATTGTTTTGCGATTATAAATCTTACCTCCAAGAGATCTAGTCGTTTCGTCTCCCAATAATATCAAGAATATCTAAATTAGGCAGTCTGTTGGTAGATTAGGTGAAATTAACGTTTCAGTTGTCTTTCGATGGATACCATATTACATTGAAATCGAAGGAAATGAAAAGGCTTACTCGTTGGCGAATCGAGGAACCCGAATAATAATGAAAAGAACAAGTAGCTATCTAACCACTTCATTAAAAATGTTATAAACCGAAGGTTTAAACGAAAGCTCCTGAATTATTTAACAACTCAGACGGATTTAAACAGTATATAGTTCTAATTAATGACGAGAATATAATTTCTGACAATCCTTGAACGGTACCTGTGGCAGTCTTCAGGATGATTACGGGTCATGCATATCTTGAAGATTTTTTCAGAATGAAAATCTTCGCATTCTGTGTATGTGTTATGTGTGGAAGTGAAGGATCTGTTATTAATTGATGATATTAAAGAGTATGTAAAGAACTGATTGATTATAGAAACATATCTGATATAACATTGTTCTGGAAAGGTAAGGAATCTTTCTTCTTCCTGTTTAGCTTTTGGTAATTACCGTTCAGATAATACTTCAGAGGATGAATGAGAATGATATGTATGAGGGTAAATGAAGTGTCGTCTTGTACATTCTCAGTTCGACCATTCTTGAGATGTGTGGTTAATTGAAACCCAACCACCAAAGAACACCGGTATCCACGATCTAGTATTCAAATCCGTATAAAAATAACTGACTTTACTAGGACTTGAACGCTGGAACTCTCCACTTCCAAATCAGCTGATTTGGGTAGAAGCGTTCACCTCTACACCAACCCGGCGGGTTAAGGTCAGAAATCTAATGACACTGAAGCATTGAATAAATAAATAGTAATTATTATTACATTTACTTTTTCAATAACTGTTGATATTTTTTTTATTCATCTTCGTTTTTTTTTTTTTTGATGTTTATACAACTCCCCTACATCTACTGATGAGGATTGTTTAATAATCGAAATACCAATCACGATTTACTTTCTTTTTTATTACCATTTTTCACGTTTTTTATTTACGGTTTTACTCAATAATCTTTTAGTATATATTTTTTATTTTTATACAATAACATGTTTATTAACTATTGTTAGGAATTACTTGAAGCGGCTTAACTCTACCATTTAACAAATTAAAGAAAAATATTTTAACGAAACGTATTTCAAACAGAAAGGTACTTAAAAAGCTTCTCTAGTTAAAGAAATAATTGATTGAACTACTTAGATGAAAGAGTGTAGTGTAAAGAAGGGAGAAGGGTGGTGCAAGATATTGCACTAGCCCCGGGCCAGTTCGCATCCCTGCGTTTATTACAAGCACCAAATGACACCCTCTGACAAATTATCCGCTAGCCTAAAGCCACACCCACCCTCCTTATCACCTTATTCCCTTTAAATTGAACCATTAACTAGTTCTACTCTTCTAGCTTTAATTGAAATCCGGTAAACTTCCTTTTAAGTCAAAATCTTTACGAACCCAATTTTGTATAACTGAAATATTTTTTCTTCTTCGTAATTAAAAAGAAAACCCCCAAAAAATAAAGTAATCCTGTTAGTATCTAACAAAATGAGGATTTAAAAATTTCTATATAAATATAAAAATTTGATAAAGTTAATAACCCAAAAAAGGTTGGTGGAAATAAGAAAACGAAATCGCTAAAACTTACTGCAGAACAAATTAAATAAGGATTAGAAAAACTCTTCAGTTATTTTATTAACTAAGGAAAAATCAAAGTATACTACAAGGCTCGGCTGATAAATTTTGCACCTACACACGTAGCATGGGAATGAAAAGAGAAATTGAAATGAAATAAAATTACAATACCTTAGCTACAAAATGTAATATTTATTTTTCAATATTATCCCCGTTTACACTGATACATAATTCCCAACGACTGACAAGTTTTTGCATTCTTCACTAAAAAATTCTGTAAGTCCTTCTCGGATCCAAGTGGGCAGCTTCTTTCACCTCATCGTCGGTGGTGTAATCATTACCTTTGAGATCCCTCTTGAGATGAGGGTAGAAGTGGAAGTCACACTGAGCCAAATCCGCCGAATATGACGAGTCCGAAAGGCTCAAACTTTAGCTAACGGAGAGCCATCAGAGAGTTTGCGCGGGATCTATCGTTCACAAATGATACGGTAATCCAATTGCTCGTTAATATGGCCTACTCGTTCTTTAGATATGCCTAATTGAATAGCGATGCGTTGCTGAGTGATTCGCCGGTCACTTTGAAGCAAATCGTCCACTTCCTTTCAGTGTTTCTCGTCAGTCACAGAAACTAATCCTCCGCTGCGAGGTGAGTCCTCAATTGTAGCTTTACAAGCTTCACATTTGCGAAATTTCAACGCCCACCTATTCACAGTGTACTGGTCAACAGTTTCACTACCGCAAGTCGTTTTTAAACGATGAAAAATATTGTAGGATTCACATTTTCTGCTGTTAAAAATTCAATCACTGCACGCTGTTTTAACTCTGTTGATACACTGGCAGTACTCGACTCCATTTTAACTGCTACTGTAAACAAATCGGTAAACGGATTTCAGCGCATTATCGCAGGTTTGTAGTGGGGGTATTTTAGCTATCATGTTCTGCCACGCCCAACTTGATAGTACCTTTTGTCTCCGTGTAGCACGCTAGTGTGCAAAATTTATCAGCCGAGCCTGCCTACAATGAAAATTCATTTAATAAAATTAATTAGGTAAATATTTATTTTAATAAGTTATCAGATTTGGTGGAATGTTATTCAACAAGGTTAAAAGAAAATAATTATAATTTTCTAAAAAAAAAAAAACAAAAAAACACAATAATATGAATATTGTAATGTAATACCCTTTTCTCCGATGGGGTCGTAAATCAGACCGAAGCTGGATATATACAGAGTGTCCCACGAAGAAGTACACGCTTTTTATTTAGTATCACTCGTCCATTCCCCCACTGATTATACTGAAACGATACAGATATTTTAACTAAGATTCTAAAAATATTCTGTGAAAAATTTAACATTCTAGGATTAATAGAAACAAAATGGCGGCTTTCAAATAAAAACATCAATTTCAAATAAACCATATTTTTTATTCATTACAAAATAGCTGTAAAAAATTATTAAAAAACAGACGATAATTAGAAGCAGAATAATTAAAAAAAGTCAAATAATTAGTCATGGTTATGACTAATTGTTATTAACTTGTTTTATTCAATTTGAACAGCTCTTTAACGATACATCATTTGTTTTTAATCGTTTTTACCATCGCACGCGTGCGTGTGTGTGTAGCCTAATACTTATGATTGATATCAAAATTTATGTTCAACATTTTGAGTTTTTGAGATGCGAGACAAAAACTGTTAAGAAACAATATTGAACAACCACACTTGCAAATATGATCGACTTAAAACTTTAAAATTTAAATAATTTAAGTTGCTTCACATTATCACAGTTCTATTTTCTACGGCCACTATTCAAAAAATCAAAAATTAAAATTTGCAAAAACTACTGATTTCCCTTTTTTAATTTTATTAAAAATTTAGTGCCAGCAATATCCTGCATGTGGAAATGCTTGAGACATTTTCAAAGAATTTATGTTGCGTTAATAATAAAGATATATTAATTAAAATACAGTCTAACACACGTACGTACGTATCTATAACTTTTTTTGGTTCAGAGGAACTTTGAAATTTTCAAAAACTCCAATACAAAAATTTTAGCTAATCGTTATACTTTCTCTTTATAGCTTTGTTACTGTAGCAGCTATAAACGGGAAAGTTAAAGCTAGTTTTAAAGTCGGTAAAAAATAGGTGAATTTGTAGATAATTAGCTAAAAGAAAATTTTATTACTTAAGATAAAAAAAAACGAAAAAAAACAGTTTACATCAGGAAAGATGATCTAAGTATCGATTTATTACTTTTGCCATAAATAAAATAAATACCAACCAGTGTCCAAAAGAACATTTTTTTAATATATTTAAAAGGTTAAAAGGAACAACATCTCTTTATACTGTCTATCCCTTACGCATTAACATTTTATTTATACATACAAAAGATAATTCCAAATTGCACAGCAATCTCTCGGTAGATGACTCTATAGCCAAAAATAAGAAAAAAAAATTCATAAAAACATAGGTCAGAAAAAGGTACGTTTGCGAATTTCGGCTCGCAAAGCATTTAACCCTGAAAATGTTTGCTTCCTCTGAGAAATTAAACCGTACTAAAATTCTTGGGGTATAAATCCAGGAGTATATCTGGTTCTTTCTCAAAGTTTTTGATCCAAGAAATTGAATAAAAATGGTCCCAGACCTCTATCTTACTTACGTCTCAAGAAAAATGCTATAAAAGACGAAAACTAATTTATCAATAAACAAATAAAAATTCTAGTTAATTTTGTACAGAATTTAATTATAAAAAACTGATGTAAATAAAATGAAATAAAATTTTAATAAAAAAATAAATCGTCTATTAAAACTTTAAACAAAAATTTAATAAGTTCAATTTTAGTAATAAACAAAACATACTAACTGGATCGGGATAGAGATACGATTTTAAACAGAAAAATTTACGTACAAATGGTGAAAAATTTGTATTTTTTCATAAGCTGGCAAAAACAGCTGATCAATAGTTAAGTTTTTTGAACTACATTTAATGAAATATTAACTTTTTCCTTATTTTTGGATTATGAATCACCTCTCAAGAGATTGCTACACAATGGAATCACTCTGTATATCGACATATGAACAAGTTAAAACTATCCTTGAATAACATACAGACACACAAGAAAATCCATATATATATAAATTATTTAAATAAACTTTTTTTTATTGATAATGTTTAAACATTCCTACCATCTAAATTCAGCCAATGATTCTCTACAAAAAAAAGGAATAAATATGGAAATACTTCCCCTTTTATTGTGAAATAATGGATGTAATTCAATGGGCAAGGTAAAAACGACTGACGTTGCTATACAGCTAGATGTAGGAAAGAGAGGAAAATTCCACGTTTATGGGTGAAATACACCTAAAAAGTATAATAATACGCATTAAAAAAAAAAATCTCCAACTTGCTTTGTAAAATTTAGAACAGGAACTAAACCGATGGATAAATCAATTAAATATGACATATGTATAATTCAATAAATCAATTTACAACCAACGACATCCGAAATATGAAATATACCAATTAAAATATATGTAAAACAAAAATGATAAAATTCACGCTTAAAATATCATGCTGTATATGTTATCATTTATGTTGCACATACCTATAAATAATAATAATAATAATTAAAATAATAAAAAAAATACGTAGTTCTTAGTAATATAATACGAAATGTTATTTTATTAATAAAATACTGTATTTATAAATTCATAGCGCATGATATAAACGTGAAATTCAACAATATAAAAAAAACATTCCAACAAAATTTACATAACAAAGCAACAAAAAAGAAGAAAAAGAAAAAAACAATAGAACGAACAACTCCTTAAAGTTATATGATTTATTCTTTTTACATGAACAATTCGTCGAATTAAAAAAAAGAAAAAACTGAAGACCGAATTAGAATCATTAAAATATTTTGTTATCCAGCAGTTTACGTGATTAAAAAACACAAAATACTGATTATTACATTTTCAAATTAAATCCTAGTAAGTAGAATTTCATAATATATAAAAAATTCTTCAGGATTTCACAATTTTTGAATTGTATAAAGTACAAATTAAGGATATTATACGAGTATATAATTAAATGAACAATTAGAATTATATAATGTTCTTTTAAATTATATAATATCAAAATTTTCTTAATAATGAGCGGTAAGGAATACACATACATATTTACTACATATACATATAAATCATGTATATAGTAGCCGCCAAGTAACGGTGAGCTTGGAGTGGCGACGATTACTACCCAACGTATCATGGATACATCTGTTTATGCCACTAAGAGAGGTGTATCAATGTATGAGAAAAACAGTATAACCGTGACGTACGGGCTGATCATCGCCGTTGTAGCGGCTGCGCGCGCGCGTGCACACACACACACACACTAGATTTCTCAGGATGAAACAGAAAAAACTTTAGGACATATTTAACAAGTAAAAATAAAAAAAAAAACGCCCTCGTACCGGTTTGCAGGCCGGAAACATCACCGTCGCGAGCGCTGAATCCAGAAGTGCAGTAATTGTCAACGGTGTACGTTATCGCGGTATGATAACGGATTCCATGTCCTCATTTGGAAGCCATGGACTTTGGTTGTGATATTGATGAGATTTATTTCCAGCAGGATGGCACCACGTGTCATGCGACGCGCGAAACTATTAAGTTGTTAGGGCAAAAATTTTCATGGGAGTCTGATTTCACACAACAGTGATCACAATTCGCCACCAAGCTCATACGAACTTACATCGTGTGACTTTTATCTCTAGAAATTTTTAAAGTTGAAGGTATACAGCAATGCACATCAACCATTCCTGAGCTTAAATAAGAAATCCAACGCAATATCGCAACATTTTACTTGCAAGTCTGCGAAAATTTTGTTGAATATTTTGTCAAAAGACTGCGCGAGTGTCGTAAAGACGTGGACATTTGCCGAATATTATTTTTCATATTTAATCGAAGTGCTTACTCTTTCAATGTGTCACAACTTCACCAATTAATGCATAAACAAAGAATTCGATTTTGCAAATTTAAATGCTGCGTTACTTTTGGGCACTTTATATAAGAATTCCGTACAGAAGAATCGAGAGGAGAAAGAAAGAAAAGTTAAAGAGAAGACCAATTTGGTTTCAGGAAAAATATATGGAGAAGGAAAGCAATTTTAGCGCTCAGATTAATAGTAGAAGGAAGATTAAAGAAAACCAATCCAACATGCATGGTATTTATAGACATAGAAAAGGCATTTGATAAAGTAGGAATAAAATGTTCAGAATTGTAAAAAAATATAGGGTTCAATTACAGAGATAATAGAACGCTAACATTTACAAGAACCAAACAGCAACAATAATAATTGAAGAACATAAGAAAGAACTTGTAATAAAAAAGGTAGTCTGATAAGGATGTTCCCTATCACCCTTACTTTTTAATCTTTACATAGAACCAGCAGTTAATCATGTTAAAGAACAATTTAGATCCGGAGTAACAATACAAGGTGAAAATATAAAGATGCTGTGATTTCCAGATGATATAGTAATGCTAGCTGAGAGTAAAAAAAAATTTAGAAGAAACAGTGAACTGCATGGATGAAGTTCTACGCAAGAACTACCGCATGAAAATAAATAATAACAAAACGAAAGTAATGAGAAGTAGTAGAAATAATGTAGATTGATCACTGGATATAAAAATAGGAAGAGAAAAAATTATGGAGGTAGAAGAATTATGTTATTTGAGAAGTAGAATTACTAAAGATGGACGAAACAGGAGAGAAATAAAATGCCGAATAGCACAGACGAAACAAGCTTTCAGTCAGAAATATAATTTGATTACATCAAAAATTAACTTAAACGTCAAGAAAACAAATTTGAAAGTATATATTTGGAACGTAGCTTCCAACTAAAGTGACGAATGAAGAGGTGTTGCGGCTAATCGATGAAGAAAGAACCATTTCGACTTCGAAAATCAGCTGATTTTGCGATGAGTTTAACCACTAGACTAATCTGGCGGGTTATATATATATATATATATATATATATATATATATATCGTGTATGTGTGCACGCGCGCGCCAAATTTATGTTTATAGTAATTTTAAAAAGCAATTTTTTTAACCTATAATGACGTAAATTAAAACATAACTATATTTCTCATTCATTTTTGTTTTTTAAGCACAGCTTTTATAAACTGAAACAAACGAAAGTCATTCGGAAAAAGACGAAACAATAAAGGTTGTAGTTTAAAAAAAAACTATCGGTTGGGTTCACAGGAAAAATTGTACCATCAGTTAGAGAATCAAAGACCGAATTAAATGGTACTGGACAGAATAGGTCGTTAGGGGAAGAGGGACAGAGACTGCATCAGTTGTTAAATGAAGCGGAACAGGGGCCAATATTAGGCCGTTATAGATACGAGAGTGCATATAGTAGGCAACAATGTCCCTTCACGGCGATGAAAATGTCACGCTGATAGTCATACAACTAACCTAACCCTCCTAGCAAACGCTGATACGACAAACTAGAGAAATAGAGGTTTAGTAAAGCAAACAATGAATATGAAATTCAACTCTGATCCCCTGTGATAGAATATATTTTTCAAACAAAACATAATCTACAGCGAGTAACATTATTGAATGAAAAGAAAAATATCAAATATAAAATTTATAAAGGTATATTATAAAAAAATGAAGCCATTAAAAATAAACCTCAATAATACTAAAAATATCATTTATTTAAAAAAATTGAAATAAATTTTACAGAAAAAGTCACGTTTTAAAAGCAGTAACCAAACACGAAATCCTTTTAGTTCTTTTTACTTTTCCATCTTTTATAATACATAACAGAGGGAATGCAGTATTGTCAGTTTCAAAAAAAAGAAAGAAACATGCTTAAAAATTGTGTATACGTAAATTTTTTTATAGATCAATGATACCTATTTTTCTTTAAATCATGCAAAGTATAATCGTGCAATCTGATGTGGTAACTTGAATAGTATATTAAAGGAATTGATATACACTAAACTAATAAAATCCTATGAATTTTAGACTTCTTTTTACATCTCTGGTTAGATATAGTGTGGGCGATAAGTTCCTTAACATGTTAATAGCATAGTACAGTTAGATATGTAGATAAACATTGTTATGAATGATAACAATGACATTAACATGTAGATAACATTAAAATTTATTGTGAATACATTTTTACAAAGGTTCAAGGTTCATTTATTGTTTGGAAACGATTAACTTCCCCGTGTGAGGACACTCATAACAAAATGTAGTGGAGTACCATCTTATTGAAGGGTAACGATGTCAGGTATTCCTCTTGCCGTTAATTCTGTAAGCAACCACATAATCACGTGAGGATAGCTGTGCTGGTTCAGAGAACCACCAAATAAATATGTTCCAAGCAGATAGTCTGACGTTATCCCTGTCCAAATCATAACATGCGACGGGTTGCACTCTATTTCCTCATAAAAATGCGGCTTATCTTTTGTCCAAAAAAAAGACGTTACGATTTCGTGAGCAACGATACTCGTATACTCGTCAGAGAACATAACGTTTGTTTTATCATTTGTATTTTCTGTTTCGGTTTCGCCAGCGGCTGATGAGTTGTGTGTCTGCGGGAAGGTCCAGTCGAACGAGCATATGATGTTCGACTGCCCTGCTCTTGGGGGGGGGGGGGGGGGCAGAGACCGGGCCACCATGGAACTTACAGGTCAGGTCAGGGGGAAAACTTGCCGCTCATAAACGGCGAGTCAGCGTGGTGAAAGCCGCATTGTCGGACCGTGTGGGAGTTCCTCGATGAGGTTGCGAAGTTCAACCGTCATCGCTAGAGTTTTTTAATTCATCTGGGTTATACTGATTCCTATAGCGCCTCTGTGGGAAGTTTAATCTGAAATAATGGCTGGCCACCCACCAGCCAGATACAAGCTCCAAGCGCTTTAAGTGGTGGACAGGCACGAGCTGGCATACAGCGACCGAGGCGTGACAGCCTAAATTGCTGTCTTTTATTTTATTAACGTTAATGACTTTTAGTAATTAGTAACAAGGGGTGCGCCTCCCCGATCTAGATTTAGTTTGACAAGTGAGCGGTTGGGACACATAAGCGGGTGGTGAATAGCACCCTGCTTAATCCGCTCACGCTGATAGGTAGTCACTAGGAGCGTTTAGGTAACGAGGTCGCTAAACTGTTTTAGAGGCACAGTAGCCGTATCTTGGCACTGACATTTGGTCTATGCTCTAGGGCGACCGAATGGGCTGGTGGCGAGAGAAATGCCAGTTAACCAATTATCATTTGCATGTAGGAAGCGTGCAAGTAACATTTCACATGCATGCACACGATGTTCTAAGTCACGAATACTCAACTCATTTACTGAGGATGGCCGAAAACATGAAACATTCAAGTCTTTCCGCATGTGCTTTCGCATAGTCGATCACGGGATGCATAATTCTGCAAACCGCTTACGGGTTGACTTCATCGGCGATCGTTCAATTGATTCCGCCACATCAACACAAGTTTCGGTACGAGTCGTAGGCCTTCCGCTACGTGTTGTATCGAGAACACTTCCCGCTGCAAAGGTTTTCTTCTCCCACGTGAGTAACGTTGGATTGTGATGACGGCGGTTTTGCAAACCGCACAGCGAAGTCCCTCAAAATGTCTGTCATTGTCTGCTTTGGTTATGACGTTCGTCAACTCACACAGAAGCCACCAAACGCTCCTCAACAGTGAAAACACTTATATCTGCCATGGTTTAACTCGAGACTGTTACATCTTTCCCACACTAACCCAAATGACATGTTCAGAACTCAGCTTATGGCGGGAAATAATAATAAAGAGTCAATCTGCTCAATAATGTAAAAAAAATATACCATTTTTTGTATTTTTTTGTATTCATCACAATGTTTATCGACATATCTAACTGTACTATGCTATCAACATGTAAAGAGATTTTTCGCCCACATTGTAGCTCTTGTAGCATCTAATTATAAAGAAGAGTACGACATAGCATAATTATCCAGAAATAATGAGTTTTATTTCTCTTCTAACAGTTTTTGATTTGGGAATCTCATTGATTCTCTAACTGCATTCATTCCCGGGTTCTTTTAGCCATAAATAAATTCATATCAATGAACTTTAAGCTTGCATCTTGCGGCGGTTGGAGAAAACTATCTATATATAACCCGTCCATATGGGTTAACATTGCAAAAAGGGATATTCCAAGGAAGAAAGAAGATTACCATTAATAGTCAGTTGGTTAGATGCGGTGGAGGTAATTAGGCTACGGCTGGAGCTATTAGCTACTGTATCTTCTAGTTCAATACTTACAGAAAGATCCGACGATAGATAAGAAAGATATTAAGGGGGTACTGTACATTGTACGATCCCGTTAAAGCCCATCAGGGTTAACGGGAGGAGTGAACCGCGGGGAGGGGGGTTGGTGTGGCGACTGGAGGCGTCACAATGCGAGTGTCTTCCCCACGGGGTTAAGATGTAAAACTTACAGGGTTAGAATTAATAAAATTTTATTCGTACAAGCTTTATATTAACATCGCAAATTTCATTAGAAATAATACCGCGAATTAATTTTTTTTTTGTAATTTTAAAAGATATCCCATTTTAAAAATTTTATAAGGGTTCAACTCTTATAACAGACATGAAAATGATACAATTCTGTTACAAAACAAGATTCTATAAAATTTCGTTAAAAAATTAAAAACCTTTTAATCTAATATATAAATAATAAAGCTCATCTTACCAAGATATAAAAGTTTAAATTATTCGAGCGCTTTCGGATTATTATTAATCTTCAGGAATATCCAATTAATTATAAGATGTGTAAAAATTCATTTAAAATAGTAGAAATAGAATAAATTGAAAAAAATATATATTGTAAATTAAATAAAATTTGAACATAAAAGTCAAAAGACTTTGTTGTGGACTTTGTTTTGTGATTTCGTTGAGGCACCTCAACTGAATAATTACCATATATATATATATACATATCCTATGACATTCTCGATGACTTAACGATTCCAACGCGGGGTCATACATCTAAATCGGTTCAGCTGTTTAGTTGCTACAGTGCGCCCTAAATACATTACACTCCTTTTTGAGTAGTCCCGTAAAAATATATACAAAGTTAACAATGGAATATTGTATTGTCCCGACTTAAGTAGTTGTGTAAAATTTCACCATTGTATAATGTCGGGACTTTAATTAAAGTTGCAAGATTTTAGGAAACGGTTGAACCATTCTAAGTTAAAAAAAAACATGTAAAGTAAAGCTTATTTTTACGGTTTTGCTACCATTTTTATACTGTATTATAGTAGTTATACTTAATATTCGAATATTATCTCGAGTAAGTGCTGTTTCATGTAATCCAATACTATATAAATTACATAACCAGTAATAAATATGTTTATAAATTCAATTAATATTAATCTAATGTTGACAAAGCTAAATATAATGTATAAAAAAATAATAATACCAACAATAACAATAATAATAATAATAATATAATGTAATAAATAAAAATAAGAAGTTTTTGTTTTTTTTTATTAAGAAAAGCATAAAAGAGAAAATATTAAAAACATAACTTTTTCCTGAAAAAATTAAACTAATATTTGAACAAGCTACAATTTGATTAAAAGAAGAAAAGAAAACAACAAACAAGACGCAAGAAGGTCAAAAAAATCCAATTTCGGGTTCATTTTTCTCAGGACCGTAATTTAAATTTAAAACTTAAGAGTATCGTAGCGGTGTAGTACGTATGTCTAAACAAAATTAAATCGTTGGAGCGGAAAACTGGCTATCTGCCAAGTGAACGCACAAGCTCCAGTCGGTCAAAAAAAAGTCTTAGAGAAATAAATGTGGGTGTGTGGAAGGGACTGTAACAGACATTATAGGTAAAGAACGAGCACCACAGTGTACAACTAACTATTCCGTTAAATATTTACGAACTTTTAACTTTTTTATTGAAACTACCTTTAATATTAATGATTCTAAAAACAGTTCTGGACAAGAATCTAAATCATTTTAAATAGTAATTCAGTATTTATTTTTCGTTTATAAGATGTTTCGTTATTTTTGCTATTGCATAACAAGATTAATAATAAATGATAATTAAAAGTAAAAGTAAACAAAAGTATCATTGCGAGTATCAATTTTTTTTTTTTTGTGGAGGGCGAAAATCGCTTTCGCGTTATTTTCGTCCGGTACAATTTTTTTTTTAGAAAAAAAAAAAAAATAAAACAAAACTACTAGTCTAAAACTTACATCTAATGTCACAGCTAAAAACTAAAATTTAACTAATAATAAATAGAATTTAACAAAGTCCGAAAAGGGTGTGTAAAAGGCAACTTCTCGGATAACAGAAAGACTAAAAAACAATAATTAAAAAAAAATTAAAATACTAAAAGGGAATTAAAACTAATATCACTAAAAATTGAATAACTAATATCACAATATCAAATGATCAATTTTTCTAATCTATTTTAAACACCACAACAAATTTATCAAATTCATTTGAATGTATTACCGAACAATTAGCCTGATGAGTCATATACTAAAAGCATTCTTCAAAGTCATCCACAAAAAAATATAAAATAAACTGGAAGAAGATATTAGTAACACCCAGTTTGGATAAAAAAACGTAAGAAATTACTAACTCTGTCTTTAATTAACGTCCTAAAATTTTCAGTACGACCTCATTTCACCGGGTTAGTTGAAATTCAAGTGAAACCTTTCACTAGCCGTAAATTGCAAACGAAACATTTTAGGACATAAGGTTATATGAACTTTTTCCAATATTTCCACGAGTAGAATACGTAATGACAGTCAAGTCCCGGGAGAACTACGTGATATAATCTGTATATATATATATATATATAGATATAAAACTTGGAGTGTCCAATCAATTATACGTAACCGCTACCATTAATTATTCTGTTTTTGTTAACTTACTACGCATACTCTACTCTATTCCGTAATCTATTATAAGCATCCGTGATTGGTGGAAAAAAAGGAGTTTATTCAATCAAGTTCTATCATTTCATTTAACTTACCAAGGAATTGGTATAAATTCTCGTAGTTTTCTAATAGTAATTTTTAAATTTAAAAGTTCTAACGTGAATTAATTTTTACTTCCTTATACGAAGTAAAGGAAGAAGTATTGTGATCGCGAAAAATTTAGGTTTTCAAATTTCAACGGAAATACCCATTTTGTCATCCCTGAATCCATATTGACTAGTTTCAGCGTGACGTACTTATGCATGTGCGCATATAACTCAAAAGGATTAGCCGTAGGATGAAATTTTGGATTTTGGACTGTTGTAATATCTTGTGTACACCTCCCCTTTTGATTACAATTTACGTCATCAAAAATGTCCAAAAAAACCCAAAATAAAAAAAAAATTGTATTTTGTACTTTTTCTTAGCTGCAGTAATAAGCCCTAATTGGGAGCTTTTCAATGATATATCACAAGTGGTACTTATTTTCATTGGTTCCAGAGTTATAACCAAACAAAATTTTAATTAATGAAATATTTTGATCTTAAAAGGAGGTACATAGGTTAGAATTCGACTTCATTTCCTTTTTTTTAACTTTTTTTAAAATTTAAATATACTTATTTATTAATAATTTTTAACCTGATTGTAAAAAAAAAAATAATGTTATAAATGTGAAATAAAATTGTATGTACTTTTAAAAATGTGTATATATAATATAATAGGCGTACAAGGAAGTCATGTGGTGTCCACATCAAAATTTTTTTAATAGCATGGGGGATTTTAACGTAGTATATGTATGTTTTAAATAAATATATAATATATTTAAATTTTAATGTACAATATATTTCTTAAAACAAAGGGGTTTTTTTTAAACTATAAAGCCAAATGTAGAAATAAAAAAAAATAAATACCTAAGTAAATATTTCATCAATTTAAAAGAGTTTATTAATTTAAAATAAAAGCTTTTTTTCAAACGAATTAATTTGAAAACAGAATTGCATCGATTCTTTGAAAGGTTCTATGCGATGAAAGTCCTTAAAAAATTGTTCATTATGCTTCATCTATAATTTTGACTAAGTACGCAGTGACAGAATCTGGTTACAAATAAATTTGAAAGAAACACTCGTATTTCAATTAAATAAATAATGTACATCCTAATTTATTTTTAAAACAACAAAATGAATGAACTGAAATTAAGCCGTAATTAAGTAACACGTTAACACAAGTAATAAGAATAATATAAATAATAAGATAGTAAGGATAATAATGCAAAATTTAAAAGTAAATTAAAACTTAAAAATAAGTTTAAAAACCTACTTAATAAATATGTTATATTAATATCTGTCAGTAGATTGACTCAAGGTTAACTTTGGGACTTTCCAAAATCTAAATAAAGAAACAGAAATGATTATTTTAGTCTTCTAAGAAGACAGTTAAAAGAGTTTCTCCAGTACATTAAAATGTTAAAAATATATACGTTCTTTGTACAGTTCTCATCATTAAAAAAAAAGATCAAATATAAACACGTATTGCGTCCATATGCATGCATGCTTGCTCGCAGTCTAATTGCCTGACACGCGTGCATGCATAGAAGTAATCCTTCTTTTAACTAATTTCAAACTTACACAATAATTTAGACCAATTTAAAATACTGCACTCTTTGTACGTGTAATCGCTTACAAAAAAATAACTAGAAAGATAATATAATAATAATAAAAGTAACTTTTATGAGCAGAATAAAGCATCTTAATTCTTTCTTTTTATAAAAAAAAAGAAGAAATTAAATACACCGCAAGAAAAAAAAAGCGGGTAAAGGAATAACGAAGATTAATCCTAAATTAATAAACTACAATTTTATATCTACATATTTATCATTATATCTACACATTTTATCAGTTATACATCCAAATTCTAAATAAAATGTATAACTTGAATAAAATATTTGATGTATAATATTCATTGATAAAACTAAAAATAATATTTAAAAAAGTATATTATACTTGTGAAGACGTTGCAAAAGTGGGTATAAAGTTGTGTTTTTTACCCGCGACGGAATGATGACGGTAAATGCGTTTGGTGTAAGAGGTTTTGTGTGTGTGTGTGTGTTACAATTTTTCTGAGGTGTCACCTCAGAGCAAGTTCTTAGATTAGTTTTACGGTTATAAGCCGCCAGAAAGCGCTGCAGTAGATATATTTCTTCAAAACGGTTTCGTGGTTTTTTAATTTTTAATTTTATCACTTGTTATTATTTTACAAAGGATTTTGAAAAAGTAATGGAAGAGAGAGAATTTTGAAAGGTTCCAGAGAAATAGCGAGAACAATCTGATATACCCCCACCAACTAGGCTAACCATTTACAGAATACGTGATAAATTTCATCGGACTGGATCTATCTGCAATGTGCGAAAGAATGGCCAACCAGAAACCTTTACTATTCCTTAAAATTAAATGTTATTTGCTCGATCATTTATTCAAAACCTGAAAAAATTAAAAAAAAGGTAACAACACAAGTTGTTCGACAGCTGCGGTTTGTTTCTGATGCTCAGCTTACAATACAAATTAATTAAAATATTTATCATTTTATTTAAATATAATATTTTTTTCGTTTATTTAATTCAATGATTATAACTAAAGCGCGCGCGCATACCGTATTTAATTCGCGCGGGTGTGGAGGTAATAGTGGTGACGGTCAGCACTAACTAATGTAATTTCCCAACTTACATAAAACAATTTTCGCTTGTAAAGCTGGTAGGCTGGTGTAGCTACAGAGGCTTAACGCACCAAGTACCGGGTCAATAGGGCGATCGAGTTCGAGACCCATCCAAACCGAGTTACTTTTTTTTACACTTTAAATATTATTCACCTATTTAATTCTACTCATCACCACTTATTTCTTTTTTCCTGTTTAGCCTCTGGGAATTACCGTTCAGGTATTACTTCAGAGAATGATATGTATCAGTGTAAATGAAGTGTAGTCTTGTACAGTCTCAGGTAGACCATCCTGAGGTGATTGGTTATTTGAAACCTAACCACCAAAGAACACCGGTATCCACGACCTAGTATTCAGATCCGTATAAAAATAACTACCTTTACTAGGACTTAAACGCTGGAACCCTCGACTTCCAAATCAGCTGATTTGAGATGATGATACGTTCACCACTAGACCAACCCGGTGGGTTTTACCGCTCACCTTTTTTTTTTTTAAACCCTACTCCCCCGAGCCGGATTTACAACTAAGTAGAACTCAGCCCGAGAAAGTGTCCTTATACTCTAATACTCAATATACTCTACCGCTCACCTGTGACGTCACAACATAACAAACGACTATAATAGCATTTTTTGGGGTAGAGATGCGATTTTGCAAAATGTTTTTTGAAAATATTGTTATTTTTTAATTTTTAATAATATTATTACATAAAAATTTCATCGTAATTTAACCTCCCCCCCCACCCAAAAAAATAAATCTTAGGTACCAATTTATTGCTTATAAATCTTTCAGTTTTTTTTTTGTTTCTTGCATTTAAAAAGCGTACAAAAAATAAATTACTTGGAAGGTGACTTTAGAGGTAGGGAGCAGAAAAAATAACGATTTAAAAATTGTTTTTTGGTTTATTTAAACATATAATGATTATTTTACAATAAAACTTCATCATAAATTACTCCCCCCCCCCACCCAAAAGAAGAAATCTTAGGTAACTTTTTTTCATGTATCATAATTTTTCCACTATAAAAGAATATGAACCAAGGCAGGAAAGTATTACAACTTTGTTGTAAGCTTTTCTCTTTGTTAATTATTTAACACCACATTAAGACTAATTGTTATTATAACTTCAACCGTACGAAAATAACTATGTTCTATCGTTATCTGTTAAATATAGTGCAATATAGTATTTAATCGATGTTAGAATACAACTGGTCTGCAGATGTACATAGAGTACAATACGTCATATGTGCTTAGTAAGAGCGACTGAATTTTATATTCTACATAGGTACACTGAACGTACGTACTAATGCAACAAGCGACAGAATCGAATGTAACGTAACGTATCAAATATTCGTTTAATTCTCTCTGTACTCCCTTCATATTTCCAACATATCCCCCCAACGAATCCCCTCACACTGTTTCACTCCTATTTAGAATACAAGGGAGAACGAGTTTAAAACTGTACCGTCTGCATCTGACATTTTACAAAATTGATCCCGTCAGTTACACATCATTTAATACCTACGTACCGTGTTACGTAATATCATACAGCCAATATCGTATAATACTGTTCGTTAAGCTCTATGGTCATTTAGTAAAGTTCTAATGGTAAACGAAATATTACACGGAAATATTTTTAAAATTATAATTTCTTTAATAATTACTATAAAAAATTTATAATATTAATAAATATTTTTTGGTAAATTGACGTCAGGATATTTTGAAAATATATGAAAATAATTTATTTAAACATGTGTAATTTATATTTTCATATATTATATAAATAAAAGAGAAATAAGGTAAAATAAATATTTACCTTATTAATCGAAAAAAAAATGTAACTATCTACATCAGATTTAATACAAACACGAGATTTGAAAAAGTACGAAAATTTTTAATACTTATTGCGATATTATAATTTTACACATTAGATTAATGCAGTTCGCATCATCCAATATTTTTGAAACAAATAAAATTTCTGAAACAATATATAATCTGATGAGGAAAACACATGTACGACTATTAAATTACATTTACACATTTATTACTTCCTTGTACGAAGTAAAGGAAGTATTGTGATGGTGAAAAATTTCGGTTTCCAGATTTCAACGGAAATATCCATTATGACTGTTTTGGCGTGACGTCTGTACGTACGTATGTATCTCGCATAACTCAAAAACGATTACCTATAGAATGTTGAAATGTTGGATTTAGGACTGCTGTAAAATCTAGTTGTGCACCTCCCTTTTTTATTGCAATCGACTGAACCAAAAAAGCCCAAAATCGACAAAACGTTAAATTTTGAACTTTTTCTAAACGGTTTTAATAAGCCTTCATTGAGAGCTTTTCAACGATATATCATATAAATGGTACTTAATTTCATTGGTTCGAGAGTTATAGCCAAATAAAACTTTAATTAATGAAATATTTGGATTTTAGGGAAGGTACATCGGTTCGAATCAGACTTCATCTCCTTTTTTTCTTATTTAATTTTTTTTTTCTTTAAATTAAATATATTGATTTAGTAATTATTATTAACATCTCATAATAATAATTCAATAACAAAAAAAAAGAAAGAAAAAATATCAGGCGTTTTTAATGGAATAAAATTTAATATTTTTCAATTTAAAATACGTGTAAGTGTAATTTAATAGGCGTACAAGGAAGTCGTGTGTTGTCCACATCAAATTTTTGAAAGTGAAAATACATAAGTTTTTATTGAAATAAAATTTTAAGATTTTTTTTTTGTTATTGAGTTATTATTCATCGTAATTTTTTTTTTTACAATCAGGGTAATAATTATTAATAAAGCAATATATTTAATTTTTGTAAAGTATGTTTCGAACCGATGTGCCTTCCCCCTTCTAACATCCAAATATTTCATTAATTAAAATTTCATTTGGCTATATATCGTTTTTAAGTTATGCGAGATACATACGTACATACATAAATACGTACGTACATACGTCACGCCGAAACTAGTCAAAATGGATTCATAGATGATCAAAATGGATTTCTGTTGAAATCTGGAAACCAAAACTTTTCGCGAACACAATACATTCTTTACTTCGTACAAGGAAGTAATAACTGCAAAAAAATTTAAAGATATAATCTTTTTTCGTAAATAAAAAAAAAAAAATTATGATCAATTACATTTCAAACTTGTCACCCAAAACTACGTGGTAGGCGTGGTTTGTTAATAAATGTGATATAATCAACGTTGATCGTATTCAAATAAAATCTTATTATGCCTAAATGCTTTTTAATCGATTTTAAAGAAGAAAATATAGAAACAAATAATTTATCTTTTCAAACATAAAACTATATCAGTTATTAACTAGCGGCCTCAATTCATCTAAAATTATGTCGTAATTTAAGTCTTAATCAAAAATTAATTAAAAGGTTTCTTCAGAATATTTTACGGAAAATATATTGATTTGTAATAAATTAAATCCTCCCTTATCATAACCTAAAAAATCGAAATTTAAATTATTTTTTAATTAAAACCTATAAGCTATCTATGCGTGATAAAATTGTAGTGACATAATCCAAAATAATATATGAAAAATTTTCAATGTTAACATGTTTAGCATCTATTAATGAAGAAGCATGGTGCGTTGGTTTGTTCACTGTATTTGCTGAAGTTTTTGTATTGAACAAAGGTAGGTTTCCGAATCGTTTAGAATGAAGCGCTGAGATGCGAGTTATTCAAAAACGATTCATACATCTGATAAAAAGATTTTTGTTTGCTGTATGTGGTCACATTTTTATTTTGAATGAAACCGCTTATTGGCAAAATGAAACAAGTGGCAAACTGCATTTGCTTGGTTATTTTTTTTTTGAAAATTTCTTTTTTTTTTGAAAAAACAAAGTAAATTAATTGTAATTTTTTTATATTATTTTTTCATTGCTGTTGCGATTTTTTTTAAGCTTTAGGTTGTAAAAACTTGTGTTGTTTTTGATACGCTATATTCATAAACGTTATTTCGTTACAGTTGGCAAACATTTAACAAAATCATGTCTACTGAAACAAACTATGTAACATTTTTGCGGCGGGCCATTGGCCCGCCCTTTTTTCTAGTATCTAATCATTTTCATACATAAATAATTAAAACATGTAGTGTATTGTTAATATGCACACTATCACCGTTATGTGTAAGCGCGCGCGCGTGTGTAGGTTTACACTTAACACATTACATTATTGTATTTATTATGGGCTCATCAAAAATTTTTTTTTTTCTTGTCTATGAACTAATTTATTATCAATCTGCCTAATTAAAATTTTATTAAAACAATTATATGTTATCTTAGCTTATTTAATTTATTTTTAATAAATTTCAAGGGAATAAAAGTATTCTATCGATAATCTTTGTCGTTATTAGGATGAAAGTCTACAAATAAATTATTTAATTCTAATATTTTATTAATATTTATTAAAGTTCATTATTATTTCATTTCATTTTCCAAATATTTAATTTAATTTTTGTCTTAAAAAAATAAGACTGTGGTGCTGGTATGGGTTCCTGGCCATTGTGGCATCCTCGGTAACGAACGGGCCGATGAGGTTGCCAAGAGAGCTGCAATAAATGGCATCCGAGTACAATCGACATGTGAGACAGACTTCATGAGATCAGTCCGTGTAAAATTGCAGGCTCAGTGGAATAGGTTCTGGCTACTGAGTCCTCCCACGGCATTACATAACATCCGGGAGAATGTGCACGAGAAATCTCTTTCCCCGAGCAACAGAAGAGACCAAGTCATCCTAACTCGGCTAAGGAACACACCAAGCTTACCCATGCTCATCTATTTGGTTCTACTCTGAAGATCTGTGAGGTTTGCAAGGTCAATTGGTCCGTACACCATCTGCTCTTTGATTGCCCAATTTTTGGAACCATCCGACAAAATTTAGACTTGGGTTCAGATATGAAATTTCTATTAAACCAGAAAGAAGATATATGTCTGTTTTATAAAAATAATAATAGGTATACTTTATAAAATTTTGTTATGTCTCGATAGAAAAAACCTCATTCAATTATTACATATCTTGGTAATTTGTAATTTCAGTGATGAAATTTTTAAAAATGAAATAAGTGAACGATAAAATTTCTTCCTAAAAAATATATTTCTTGTAATATTTTTTCCCTCATATTTAACGTGATGTTGAGTAAAATGATACCGCTTTTACATATTTATCAGCGACATTATTTTGTATAATGGATAAGATTTTTCTTACACCTAACAAAAGTATTCATCACAGTCTTTATTTATTATGATTACCCTCATCTTCCATTTACAAGCAGAACGCTACTACATAGTAATAATAAACACACAAAAAAATAACGAAAAAAAGACTGTAAAAACACTTTCGTCAAAATAAAAATTCTCTATTTCTTATTAAAATTGTACAAAAATTGAAATTATATACATAAAGTGTATTTTTATATATATACACATATTCTGTTTTGTTTGTATATTTCTTACATTAAGAACGAAGTCTATGACTAGTTTTGTAATATTATTTTCAAATTATCCTCACCCATTACAAGTTTGTTTTTCTTTTTTACACACTCTGTATTTATTTCATAACATTAACTGGAGAATTCTCTTTCTTCTATAATATTATATTCTGTATAACATTCCCCTTATTGGCTAGAAATAATAGTTTATCTGTTGAAAAACAACACATTACTACATCTACTCCACTGTTTGTTTAACAGAAAAAAGGAGTATTAAATTAGGAGTATTAAAAGGAGTATCTTCTACCTAACTTATTCTTAAAAAAAAACTATGATGTATGTAAAATAACCTAACGGTATAAAAAACTATCAATACAGTTTTAGGACTTACTCCTCACGCGGCTGAAGCTGCGTTTCGGAAAAATCCTACAACTGTGGTTTGCTTTTGATGCACATACACACACAAAAGTTAATTTTAAATATTTATCATTTTATTTAAATATAATATTTTTTCGTTTATTTAATTCAATGATTCTAACTAAACCGCGCGCGCATACCGTATTTAATTCGCACGAGCGTGACGGTACTAACGGTGATGGTCGCCACTAACTAAACTAATGTAATTTTACAATTTACATACAACAACTTTCGTTTGTACGGTCGGCAGAGGGTGTAGCCGCGAGGCTTAACGCACCAGGTACTTGGTCGACCGGGTGATCGAGTTCGTGACCCAGCCATACCAAGTTACACTTTGAATATTATTCATTTATTTAATTCTACCACTCATCTATGACGTCACAAAATAGCAGACGAATAAAACAGTTGTACGTCAGTGCTACCAACCTTTGAAATATTAACTAAATTAAATAAAATAAATAAGTAATATTTAAAGTGTAAAAAATAATTTGGTTGGCAACCCTGTGGAATTTCAAATTTCCCAGTCCAAGAGGAGGAGAGAAAAGGGAGTTTCCCACAGAAAAAAAGGAAACTTCCAACATGGTGAACTGCGATACTAGTGTCCCTTGTGGTGACAGGAGTAACTATTGATGTAGTATGCCTATTTAGCCACCAGTTTACAACATTTTTTTAGGATGGAGTACGATTTTGAAAAAAACATTTTTTTTTGTAAATATTGTTATTTTTTGATTGTTAAACGTGCCTAAAAATAAATATGACCTTAATTAGGCGAAATCTCGAGATACTCAGTGAGGGTAACCTTGCTCTTCAAGCTCACCCCCTTGACCTTTTAAGTTGAAAATTTAATGACATCAATGCCTCATATATAGAAGTAATCTGACAAAGTTTGGTCAAAATCGGTCCAATATGAGGTAATGTACAGGCCAACACCGAACACAGACATTTACATACGAATATTAACATCCGGAAATTTTCATCCGGTTTTTTGGGTTTATTAGGTATAAAAACTTCAAGATACCGCATATGGCGAAGGTGGACCGATTACAATACGTTCCCTTCTAAAGCTATAGCGCTATTTAAATGAGAAAGTAAAAAAGGATTTATTATTTCATAAAACAGATTGACAAACACTAATATATAATTTTATAAGCATTTAATGAGATTAATAGCTAAAATATTTCATTGCACATTACAGTATAAATTCCATGCGTAGTTTTGATATGATCGATCTGGAAAAGGTTTTTTTTTCTAATATAAATAAAATATTTATTTATTATGAATAATAATATTAATACAAAAGTCCAACAAAATGTAAACTATGCATTATTTAAATTACTTTAAATTATAATAAACAGTTTAACATTTATCATTAAATTATTCACAAATTTGTAAGCAATGCGTTAAAAAAAATATTTGATTACAAAAAAAAAATTTTGATTTATAAAAAGAAAAAGATTAAAGAAAAAATTCGTAGCAGAAAACTTTGAGGTAAAAGGACGTATACCTTTTATCCCAAATCATTCCAACTCCCAAAATAAACATACAAATAAACAAACAAATAAACGAACACATCCCCAAATACACATAAAATGATCCTAACCCTTTGGTAAATAGAAGGTTTCTACGATTCCATTCCGTCAGCAGTAAATAAAATCTTTCATTTTATACTTACGGAGAAAAATACGGAATAAAATACTAACTGTACAAAGATTCTCAACTAAGCGTAAAGATAGAAAAATGCTGTTCAGTCTCATTTTTAGCTTCAGCTTTAAAAAAATTAAACTACATAAATATGTATTATAGCTATTCAATAAAATCTTTTTCATAAAACGATAATTTCGTCATCCTGTACACGTGTAAAAGAACTATTGTTATAAATCGTTCTACCGTCTAGTTTCCAGTGATATAATAATTGTATTATTTCAAATAACTTATCTGGAGTTTAATAAGCATTATTCTTTGTTTTAACAATTACTTCGTTATTATAAACAATTGGTTGAATGGATTTGTTTTTTAACTTTACATTTAGTTGTTAGACTAACCCCCGGGTTAGTCTAGTGGTTAAACTCGTCATCCCAAAATCAGCTAATTTTCAAAGTCGAGAGTTCTAAGATTCGATTCCTTGTAAAGGCAGTTCCTTTTATATGGATTTGAATGCTAAACTGTGGATGCCGATCTTCGAGGCGGATTGTTAGCGTCTCGACCTTTCATCCTTTCTTTCCAGGAGGTCCCGGGTTTGAATCTAGGTAAGGCATGACATTTTTGATACAATACAAATGTCCGTTTGGGCTAATGATCATAGCAGTTGAGCCAAAGTACTCTCATAACAAAAAATCTGGCTAGCGGTGTTCTTTGGTGGTTGGGTTTCAATTAACCACACCTCTTAGGAGCGGTCGACCGGAGTTTGTTCTAGAACTTGTTTACCAGTATATTTACACTTACACTGCACTATATGTTCAACTACATCATGCCTGGCAAGCCGGTAGCAGTATTTGCATTTGCCTACACACGCGCGCGCGCATACACACACACACACACACGTAGGCACACACATACCGCCGTAGCTGGAAAACTGACTGAAAAAATATTTGTTTTGTTATGAATTGATTAACTGCAAAATCAGTTAAAAATAATTGAAATATCAGATTAAGCAATAGTAAGGGTTAATTAACCCTTACTAAGGGTTAAAAGTTACTTACTCAAGACAACAACTGAGGGAATTCTGTGCCGATGCACAATATTTAGCTTTTCCAGCCCATAATTTAAAAAATAAATGATTTACTTAGTATAGATTTAATAATATCTTATTGAAAGCAGTGATAAAATGTTTCATCAAGAAGGGGTTAATACTATAGTTTTAAATTTTATTAATTTTTTTTTTAATATATTTTGTTTTTATGAAAATATAATTTTACGTTTCTTGGTGAAATAAATAATTACTATAATTTTTTTTATTATTTATTAAACACATAAAATCGAAGTTTGTCCATGGGAATATGAGACTGAAATTATGTAGCGTATGAAAAACATCATCCCTGATCGAGATCTGAACCCGACACTTCTAGACAAAAGGCTGAGATGTAAGCATACCGCCAGAAAGATCGATATTATTATAATTATTAAGTTCTTATTAAAATACAGACTAATCCGCCGGGTTAGTCTAGTAAAATCGTCATCGCAAAATCCGCTGATTTTCGAAGTCGACAGTTCCAAGGTTCGAGTCCTTGTAAAGGAAATGGTTTTTATATGGATTTGAATACTAGACTATGGAAACCAGTGTTCTTTGGTGGTCGGTTTACCACAACCCATTAAACATTATGGTTAATGGTTACCATTAACCATATTGGGAAGGCAATGGTAAACCACTCGTAAAACATGTCAGGAAAATTCCAAGGAATCTCCAAGGGTCGAACACGACTGATTTAAATTTATTTTTATTATACATGAGGTTTAAAATAATCCTAAACTGTATTATAAAATATTATCACTTAAAATAAAAAATTAATATAATATATATCAAAGTTCTTCTTATTAAAAAATAGAAATTAAAGAAAAAACACGATGTATACATTACATTTTACATTAAATGAAAAAAAATTCATTAAGTAAGAAAGAAAAATTAAAGAAAAGAAAATTTCCAGAAAAGGAATAAAAAATTTTTTCTATTCACGAAACAAAACTTCATTTGTTACATAGAACATACGTACAAATTCATCAAGAAAATGGATATTTTTACAAATAGAAGATATGAAATTATAAGTATACACGTCACTTTTATGTATACTGAAAAATATACAAATATATACATAACTTAATTATAGATAATTCTTTTACAGTCATATAACATGAACTATTTTCTGATAATTTTAAACAAAACAATCAAATTCGTTATTTCCAACAAAAAAAAATTATCATTTTGGTTTTTTACTCCATAATTTATCATATCTGTCTAAAACTTAGAAAATTTCCCTGGTTATAAATTTATTTTAAAATACTAAATAAATACTGTTTTTGAACAAAATCAATTCAAAATTAATTTTACACAACATCCACATTATACAAACATTTTGATTAAATTCCAAATGATAAACCTAAAAAAAAATTTATAGGAATACAAAATTTTTTCGAAGAAAAAATGACTTGAAAAAAATAAATAATAAAAAGTAGAAACAAAATTATTATAATTTTTTTTTTATTCATTAACTGTTTCATTTTATTGTTTAAAATTCATTCCGAAAGAAGACAATCAATTTATATCACTACAAATAAAAAGAGATATTTTTCTATATAATTATAAAATACATAGTCATTAACTATGTAAATTTATAATAATCACTTCATCAATTTATTGCATAATAGGATTATATTAACTTCAAAGTTACTGGAACGATTGGACTGATATTAAACAAGATTGATTTCCGAACTGTAACGAACAAAATTTCATTAAACTTTTTAGAGAGTCATTAGATACGACCTTCGCACCATAAGACGGCAGATGTTGAACAGGAAATCAATTTTTAATAAAGTTATAAAAAAAAACTTGGGTAACATTATTAGTTGGGAAAAATATATAGCAAAAATTATTAATAAACAAAGAAAGATAAAAAAAATATATATATATATATATATATATATAGCCACATGAATCCTATAGCCAACTCAAGGACTTCCGAGAACCAAGGGGCCTACCCCATGGCCGCAGAGCTCGCTTCGTTCGCTATTCCCAATTTGCCAGGGGGAACAACTACCTGGACACCCGCAGAGCTTGCTTCGGTTGCCTTTCCCATTTACCCAGAAGGCTCCACCCCCTGGACCTCCGTACTGTAGGTCGTCATCATCATGATTGTAAGAATAATAATTATAGTATTCAGGTTTTATAAAAACCTGGAAAAGGAATTAAATTACAAAAGATAAAATAATAGTACTTTTCTCTTTCCTATTTAGCTTCCGGGAATTACTTTCCGTTCAGGTATTACTTCAGAGGATGAAAGAGGATGATATGTATGAATGTAAATGAAGTATAGTCTTGTACAGTCTCAGTTCGACCATTCCTAAGATGTGTGGTTAATTGAAACCAAACCACTAAAGAACACCGGTATCCACGATCTAGTATTCAAATACGAATAAAAATAACTCCCTTTACTAGTACTTGAACGCTGGACTCTCGACTTCCAACTCAGCTGATTTGGGAAGTCGCATTCACCACTAGACCAACCTGAGGGTTAAAATAATAGTATCTATGGTAATTAAAGTGCACACATCTTTGACGACGAAAACCTCATAACTTATTTTATTTTCCATGGTGGCTGAAATATAATAATGAATTAACAGGATTAATCTATTTGTTCCTTAATGAATATCTTTAATTCACAACTTCACCCTCCTTGGTGATGAAAAATAATTAATATTTTTAATATCTTAATCTTGAAGGCAGCTAGGGCCTCGTTCGATGGCTTAAAACTTTCCCTGGAACAACACGAATGTATCCTGAAAATTTGAAAGTAATCGGTCGGTTGGTTCTGGAGTGATGCGATAACAAACAAGCAAACAAATTTGTGTGTGTGTGTGTGTGTATATATGTATATATATACACACATTATATATATATATATATATATATATACACACATTTCAAAAATAACCAGTTAGGTCGTGAGTGTACCTGATGCATACAAAAGTTAGCCTTTTGTACTAACAAATACCCCGTTTGAATTTTGAAAATCGGTCGATTGTTCAAACCCGGCTCACACAGTGATAAGAGACTTACAGTTCATTAAAGTTTGCGCTTCAACCGGCATATCTCCACTACTATATATATATATATATATATATATATATATATACATATTTAGAGATTTTTTGAGAAGAAATTTAACTATAAACTTTCTCAGTTAAGCCAAGAAACATGGGTAAAAATTTGGTTGCGACTGATCGAGTAGTTTTTTTGTTTATCTCAAACAAATATATCTCTTCTTGCTCATTTTATAATGATATGCTCGTAGATATATCAGAAAATATAAAATTAACGCTTACATATGGTAAATATTCGAGAATTTTATGTGTTATTGATTATTTAGACACTTAAATGTCTGAAGATGTATAAATCTATCCGTTAGAACATTTAAAAGACAAAATACCTAATTGCTTTTAGTAAGAAAATAAAGCGTACGTTTTGGAGTGTTGTCCCTATGACCTCAAGGAAAACGTTAAATTACCGTTGGGGTAAACTAAGAAAATAAATAAACACTAGGCCCGCTAAACTCTACTTCTGTAATAAATACAATACCCCAGCCAATTTATCAGTTGATTACTTAGTTCTATTGTTTTAAATTTTAAATAAATAGTAACTGTGAATAATTCCCAAAAAATTAATTAAATTACCTTTTCATAGAAGTTAAATTACTAGACGTTTTTCTGAACAATATGTCATCATTGTTAGTTATTTAATATTATTAAAACAAATTGTTTAGAATTAATCAATTTCTAAGTTTTATTTCCGTAAAATATTCTATCAATAAACAATGAGTTTTGCTAAAAGGTAATTAAGACAATTTTGAAATCGAATCGTTTATTTAACAGAAACTTAGAATCTAAACAAAAACGGTCATTTACGAGCACGCTAATAAATAATCAGTAACTGATGAACAGTATACATAAAAAAATTAATCGAAAGTAACAAATAGTACTAGTAAAAACAATTTGTCAATTTGCATTTTATTATAACTTTTTTCTTTGTAATAATTTTTTCTCAATATCTACCTGGTGATTAGAAATTCCTTCTAATTTTAGTATGTAAGTAATATACAGCTAGTCAAAAGTATGGAAAGCCATTACAAACTTCAAAACTGTTCCAGCTAGAATAATGCAACTTTCAGGATAAGGTAAACTACTTTACCTTTTGACGAGAAATGGAATTTCAATACCTTTCTTGCAGAATGGCCCAAGGGTTGTACATCAAATATTTTTTTGATAACACCCTTTATGTGATAAATGATTTTAAAAGTCTTTAAGACAAGAAAAATGGTATAAATACATAGTTGGTATGATGTCTGTACTCAAAATGGCGGCGGGATAAATTTTGGATTTTGAAAATTACTAAATTTACTAAGTTTAAATAATAAAATTAAATAAAAAGAAATTAAACTGAATCAAATTAAAATTTATTTTTAAAAAATCTGATGTGGACACCACATGACTTCCTGGTACGCCTATTAAATTACATACACACATTTTTAAAAGTACATAAGATTTTGTTTCACTAATACCTTCTGATTTTTTTTCATATTGTTTTTTTATTCCCATTATTGAATTATGATTTATTGTACTTCTTTTTTACAATCTAAGGTTAATAATTATTAATTAATATATTTAAATTAAAAAAAAAAAAAAAATAGAAAAAAGGATCGTAAGGACCTGAATTGGCGGGGTAAACTTGGTGGAAGGAAAGTGGAGATTACTCCCAAACCATAAAATCTATGAGGTCGTTACACCAATTACAGAAGAAATAAGAAAGAAGAGAATAAAATTCTTTGGCCAACTCTTGCGTTTGGAGGAATCAAGGAAAAGTAAATGACTCTTGGAAAGATTTCTAAAGCTAAAAACGCAACCGGTGTGGCTCACTGAGGTGCTTCAAGACATCAAAGAAGCAGGCATTGCACTTCAAGATCTCAGAACAGGATCTGGAAATTATCACAACTTGCCCGGTGTTAAATTTGCAAAAAAGCCTAAAAAGAAAACGGGGACGGTTTGGACAGAGAAACGGAAAAGGGATTTTTCCAGGAAAATGAAACAGTTTTGGAAGATAAGAAAGACTAAACATAAATGACTAATTGGTCCTTCCGGGCCGTAACAAAAAAAAAAAAAAATTAAAAAAACGTCCGGAAATGAAGTCTGATTCGAACCGATGAGCCTTCCCCCTTGTAAGATCCAAATATTTCATTAATTAAAATTTTACGTGGCTTTAACTCTGGAACCAATGAAAATAAGTACCACTTATGATACATCGTTGAAAAGCTCTCAATGAGGGCTTATTAATGCAGTTAATAAAACGTCGAAAATCCAAATGTTTTGGGATTTTGGACATGCTTTTATTGGACACTTTTGGTCCAGTCGATTGTAATTAAAAGGGGAAGTGCACAAGTAGATCTTACAAAAATCCTAAATCTAAAATTTCAACATCCTACGGATAATCATTTTTCAGTAATGCGAGATACGTACATACACGTACGTATAATACAGAAGTTACGCCGAAACTAGTCTAAAAACTGTTTCTGATTTAATTTAATGAGTAAATAAATAAAAATATTGCCACCTAATCATGCTTGTCAGCCGATCATTGATGTTCTCTTACCATTGTAAAGAGATCATCTCTATTCATAAATAAAATGTAAATCACACCGAAGTTGTTAGTTGTACCAACTTTTCTTGGAATCTCAAAAACCTTTTAACCATACACTGAAAACTGAGCGTTATGTTGGATGACCAAGAAATCGATGAATTTGGCAAATTGTTTGATCACAGTTTTTGAAATTTCAACAATAACAATTCTTTTTTCTGTTTGGAATCGAGACACACCTTAATTAATTCCTATCCAATGTTGTTTAAGATAATTAACATTTAATATAGAGAAAATCCTTGTTAAAAACAAAAGGCAAAGTGAAGAAGGGGAACAAAAGCTACTCTACAGATGTATCTATTTCTATGGTGTGCGCTGCGTAACTCTAGAAAATTTTAAATTAAAAACAAAACTTTTTTTGTATTCAGATATGATTTCACTCAGAATCTACATACGTTTGAGTATAATTTATTCACTTGGAAAGAATTTTTTTTCAACTGATTTTGAGTTACATTTTAATAGAATTAAGTAATAAAAATTTCAATATTTCTTTAATCTCTTAAACTAAATTGTATTGGTCTATATTGCTTTGATGTTGTATTCATCAAAGACGCTAATTACTGAAGAGAATATAATGGTTTGTTGTAGCTAATAACTGTAATTTGTTTGTTATTCTATAAAGTAGTTAATTAACAAACAATAATGAAATAAAATTAAAAAAAAAAAATGTACAATAAGTTCTGGAGATGTAATTTTTTTTGCTTTTGATAGTATTGGATTATTAATTCAGCTCAATAAATGAAAAGTATTTAATTTGAAATAAATAAATGTTATATATATCTTTCCGAATGGCTTCGACGGCACGTAATTCATAACCTTGCGGCGGCACTGAAAAGGGCTGTGTTTTTAGCGCTAGCTCTGAGAAGAGCTGTTGGTTCCGGAAGCTGGTCTCCGGCGAAGTCGGGGAGTCGCAACTTGTCCATTGAAGTCCGACCGGGCTTTCCCTCAGCGGCAGTTTGTTCCCCACTACAGCGTGGCAGTGGTGGCCCCCAGCGCCCCGCAGTATCGGGTCGGCGTCGGTCGTCCTTCGCTGGCGCGGCCGAGGCGGTTCTCCCCCAGCGATCCCATGCTGGGCCGGCTCTTGTTGCTGACCCCGGCGAGCTGGAGCGGGAATGTAGCGTTTGCGTCCAGCGGCTCCCTCGGAGGGTCGGCCACGTCTGCTGCTCCGGCGGGGATGTTGGCATTCACCGGGAGGTCCCACGTTGAGCCGGCCAGGGAAATTCTTCTTCAGGCGGTGATCGACGTTGAATTGCGTTCACTCTCGTGATGAACGCTCTTTTATTGGTGCCTGAGAGTGGTGGAGCTGCAGCACCGCTATGTTCGGAGAACTACGCGGTGGGAGTGATGCTTGTATAAACGCGTCCGTATACTGTGTGCCTCGTTCACATCGTTGCTACCGTTATCGCCCGCCGATATTAAATTAAGCATATATGTGATAACAATATATATATATATTTACAGGTGTCCCACGAAGAAACAGAGAAACTTTCAGGACACGTTCTAGTGGTGAAAATAATGAAAAAAGGTCACATAAACATAGGTCTAGAAACTCTTTGTTTTCAAGTTACGGCAAGCGAAAGATTTCGCCCGGAATTCAGCTCTTCTAATAAAAAGAAGCCCTGCTGTAACTTTTGGGACCAAAATTAAGGAATAAAGTTGGTGGTTTGTTATGTAATTTGAGCTGGGAAATAGGATAAAATAGATTCCAGAACTGTAACTGCATTATTTTTCAAAATATACGACGTAAAACAAAAAAAAATCCCAAAAAAAATTTTAGGTTTGTAGTACAATAGCTTTGTTAAATGACTAATAAATGCGGAAGATTTAGTGATGAAACTTGAGAATTTCATTCTCACAAAATTAATGTAAATACAGTCAAAATAAAAAATAAAAACTTAAAAAAATTTTTTTTTTTTTTAAGCAAAACCGACAAAAAATAGAAAATCGTATTCCCTTTATTAGAAGAGCTGAAATCCAAGCGAAGTCTTTCGCTAGCCGTAATTCGAAAACAAAACATTTCCTTGCCTAAGTTTATATTAACGTTTTTCATTATTTTTATCAGTAGAACACGTCCTGAAAGTTTCTCTCTTTCTTCGTGGGAAATTCTGTATATTTACACATGTACACGCACGTAAACACGCGCGCGCGCGTTAGGTTGATAGTTGTAATTCTATTGCCTGAAATTTATCAGATCAATAGTAACTAAATACTTCTATAAGTATTTAGTTACATAACACTATTTCAAGGATAATGAGTGTCTAATGTGAAGGCTTACAAGGGAAATAAATACAATTCAGAACCAAATCATATATTATGTAGATTACGAAAGGAATGAAAAATAAATTATTCCCCTGAAAAAAATAACAATGCTAAAGATTTTCCTAGAAGGATCAAGCAACACACATCAGATTATACACCTCATCAAAACATCGTAGATATTAAACGATGTCTAAAAGAACAGGATTTAATACAAGATTACTGGTAGATTTTAGAGTGAGGTTGGACTGTATGTTCGTAGGTGATGAATGAAGACAACGCCTTGTAGCTTGCTGAATAATGGTTTAATGAATTATTGTCTTGTATAACTGGCATAACTACGTATAACTTGACTTATAAAAATAAAACATATAAAATTAGATAAAACATTAAAGCTAACGTTCATCCGAACAAAGAATGGAGTCCATCCGGACTAAGAGTATGACGTGACCGCCTTGGATCAGATTCAAACGCCGAATGATAGTAACTACGAGTAACACTGATTGTCCAACCGAATGAAATGAAAAATGGGACCGCACTACGCGGGATTCTAACGTAGAATGCTAGTACGCGCTCAACTCTCCGGTGGATGCTAGCATCCACTAGATCGCAGCACCGGACGGCTCGACGTGGAACGGAACAATTACTAACTTTGTAATGAACATCATTACACTAAGAGAAAGCAAATATGATTGGTTTAATATAATACAGGAACATAATACGTGTTACAGCCATAAAAAAAACTGGAACAAATAATGTAAAATAGTAAATCTATTTACGTCTTTCTATTATAAAAATTGAATATACATTAAAAATTAAAAGATTTTTCAAGTTTTTAGATATTATTAAAAAATTAAATGATCATCATTAAATAATACACAGTACAGGATTTGAAGTTGATAACAGACAGATCCTTCAACAAATGATTGTTAAAAACAAATGACTGTGCTTTCACGAAAATAAAAATAAAAGAACAGTAATATCTTTTTACAATATATTGTTAGAATTGTAAACAATTAAACAACAAATGGAAAACGATGATTTTATAGAATGATAAAATATTCATTAACAGAATAAGTGAAACTCGTAACAAATAGTTCGTTCGTTAATTTGAAATTAATGAATGACAATTTATCTTCAACATCCAGCGTTGAATGACAACAAACATACAGCGAAATCATTGATTTTACTCTTAATTATTAATTAAGAGTAAAATTCATACATTCATTTACACTCAAACTTATTATTATCGTTATCAACAAAATTAAAATTAAAATTCATTTAATAAATCATCATACAGTTGAAATTTAAAATAAATTCAAATTATTATAAATTTAAAAACTTTAAAGCAATAAATAACATTTCAACGATTTACTTTCAAAATTAGACGCAAATTTTCTTCAGAAGACATTTTCAGAATTAATTAAATATAGTTCCTTCGTTAGTAAAATTGTTACATTTGTTTGTTTAAGATGAAAAGTTTATATACTCGTAGCTTTGCACAGATCTTTTACAAGCATATTTTCACGAAACTTTAAATGTCGTTACGTGTTCTCGATGCTGTGTCACGTTGATCAAAAACGTAATATAAAGTGTATATGTACAAAGTTAAAAATTAATAAAAAGAAAAAAACAAATTACGAAAGTAACATATGTTACAATCATTTTTATAAAATCTGTCGATATATAAATATATATATACATATGTAAAGAATGAAAGAAAAATAATTTGGAAACTGATTCTAGAGCTAGAAAAAAGGAAAAAAAACTCATACAAATATTTGTCCGAAAACGCTTTGTTATCTAGTTACGGCTAGCGAAAAATTTCACTCGAATTTCAGTTCTTCCGGTGAAAAGAAGTCACACAGAAATTTTTAAGGCGTTATATAAGGGGTATACATTATGATTTCTTATGTTTCTTGACTTGAAAAATTGAACAAAACAGGTACCAGAACTGTATCTCTCGCAGTTTTCACGATATCCAACATAAAACAGACAAATTCGGTGAGGAAAACAGGTTTTTTTTTAGGTTTGAAATACAATAACTTTGTTAAATAGTAAATAAATGCGTACATTTTATTATCAAAACTTGTAGAAAATTTAATTCCTGAAAAAATCAGATAATTGTTTTTTTTTTGTCAATGAAACACAAAAAAGATCATTTATTATTAAAAACAAAACAGAACAAAAATTAACTGAAGAATTTTATGAATTTATAAAAAAATATAAACAGTTGCTTTTAGTATAACCCTAAAGTAGTTTGTTCTATTTATAAAAATCTTCGTGAGAATGGTATACATTCCAGGATTCATGTCCTATCTGAGCGTTAACCGGTATATGGTGATGAAAGGAATAACGTTCTTTAGGTGATACAGCTTTATTCTGCAACGAGAACGCGAAGAATTTCTACACGACTCAACATTCCATAAAGTACAATATTGAGGACATTACATGCTCACGGACTACGTGGTTATCATATCCAGAAAGTTCTACACCTCCAGCTTGGTAACCGTGCCAGACGACTGCAGTTGTATCAATGGATTAACAGTAATTACCACTTAATTCCATCCAAACTAATTTCGGAAGAAGCTACTTTTACCCGTAATGGCATAAACAGGAGGAAGAATATCAGAAAGTTTTCCTCTCTTCAACGGCGAGTACTGAATGTGTCGTCCGCCTTCCACACAGTGTCCTCTGATGCAGATGAAGTTATTGTCATCACCCTTCCGATACGCCTATGGCGAAACAACTGTCGAGATTTTATGACGGAATTCCAAAAGATGCAGCCAACAAGCAGCCAAGAATGGCAGGTGGCATGGGATGACTCGACAAAGGAGGGCATGGACAAGGAGGCTGATCCCTAATTTAGACCCTTATATTCGGAGGGAGCATACTTCAACCATAATGTTTTTAAAATTCTGAACATTTTATTCCAGTTTAATTTTTTATTTATTTTATAAATTTAGTTTCTTTAGTGATAATGTTTTTTAGATAAAATGAAGGATTTTAAATACAAAAAAATTATAATATTTTTTAAAGACGATTTGAAAAGATAAAAGTGTTCTTTTTTCATCATAACTTATTAACGGATTATTTTAATATAATCAAAAATAACTTGATGTGATTCTAATGTTCAAAGAATTTTAACACGATTTTTCAACTAAATTACTCGAAAAGAAAAAAAAAATAGATGTATAGAAGTAGTATTTTAAAGAACTTAGTTCATGATTGATAGCAGTTCTCTTTATATAATTGATTAAAATTCTTTTTCTTGTTCTTATGAAAATGGAATTTGCCTTAAGCTTATTACAAAATGCTTCTTTTGTAGAGGAAAACTCTCTTAAAAATAATATATTTTTTCAATTCTTCAAATGTAAAATTTTTTATGTGACGCCAGTTAATGTTACAACTGTCCGTTAAATTTGCAATAGTTTTTACAAAAATATTATTTTTAGGGTATTTCTTAAACCTTTACTAGATTGTACCAGTACTATTGGATATAGATCAGGAATATATACCTCATTTATGTAAAATGAAAATTTTTATTAAATTAACGTTAAAGTAAAAATCTGTGGGAATTATTTTTTGATAAAATATTTATTTTTCTTAATTATTTTCCTCCTTTATAAAATAATGGCTATTTAGGTATATGATTTATAATTTTTTTGTCACAAAATTTCCAGTTTTGTTTAGGATAAGTGAAGTGTATTAACTAGTGTATCATAATAAAAACATCAGTCCAATATTGTTGATCATATTATTAAGCAGGTGATGTTTTTTTAGTTGCAGTTGATAAAGCTGCATTTAACGCGGAACATTGTGTTATTAAGTTTATTTTTGTTTTATATAATAATATTGTGTCATTATAAAATGATTTTTTTACCTTAAGATTTACAAAATAAAATATTTGTGATCGAAGGATTTTCTCTGTGTATTTATATTTGTTTCTAATGTCTACATATTGACTTTAGATCTAAATATTTTGTGTTACTGTTATTATAACATCCAACCGTGAAGTTTTCATCGATGATTATATATCACATCAGGAAAATTCCATAAATAAAAAGAGAAGCAGCTCCAACATTTACTTGGATAAATGAAGCAAACCTTGGTAAAACCAAGTAGACCAGCATCACACAATACACAATTAATTATAAAATAAAATTTAAAAAAAAATAATTATTTAAATGCATGAAATAATGTTAACGTAAATAAATTAATATGGTAAATGTAAAAAGTAATTCACAGTCCAGAAGGCATTATCGAATATTAATTGAGCACACACACACCTTGAACGTGATGCAAAAATTTCAGATTTTATTAATTTTATTAAATAATTGTTTCTACAAAAAAAACCGTTGTTTTCGTATTTAAAATAAAATGATGGGTAAATCTTTTGAATGGTTAGATTAATTATTAAAAATGACAATGGAGGCATAATAAAGCCCTTTCTCGTAATTATAACTCGAAAATCAATCAATCAATTCATGAAGTGTTTAACTTCAATAAAAAAAAAAAAAAACAAGATAAAATTATCAAACACAGCCTTACTTATTATTTATTCACTAATTAATATAAAAGTGTTAATAATAATTAAAGATTTGCTTTTATTAACAAAATATAATAAAAAATCAACTCTCCGGCGATTTCGGCTGTTAAGGATATATAAGAAGGGTTCAGATATTAATTAGCATAATTAGTAAACGTTTGTGTTAATATAGTCAAAATATTTAAAACATTATGTTTCGTAAATGAAACGGGAAATAAACGGGAATCACGGTTTAGGTATTACTTCAAAGGATGAATGAGGATAATATGTATGAGTAAATGAAGTGTAGCCTTGTACAGTCTCAGTTCGACCACTCATGATTAATTGAAACCCACCACCAAAGAACATTAGTATCCACGATCTAGAATTCAAATCCTTATAAAAATAATTGACTTTACTAGTAATTGAATGCTGTAACTCTCGACTTCCAAATCAGCTGATTTGGGAAGACGGAAAATATTTTTTTACCTGATGATGGCGTGAAGGGGCGAAAGCGATGGAGATTTATTGTTATAGTTTTTTAAAGGTGGTTTTAATTATTATTTACTTTTATAGGACGAATAAAATAACAATTTTAAACGAAAAATGCCTATAATAACATTTGTTCTAATAAGTTTCATAACAGTTTATATCTCCCAAATATGAATAAAAATCAATAAAAAAAGATAACTAATAAAAAAAAAAAATCGACAGATATAGAATGATATATCAATTCACTAAGATATATATAATAATAATATTAATAAAATGTCAATTGAGACATAGTTGTCCATTAAAAGAAATACTGTCAAAGATCAATAATCTAATCTAACATACGGTAGCTTAAATAGAGACCAAAAGGTTAAATTGTATTAGCTTCATATTCACAGTTCATGCACGTGACTACATTTAAATGGCTGCACAAATATCTCAAGTCATATTCCAGTACATTTATTGTAAAAAATAGAAGTTGTATTTTATCTGACCCAATAGAACAGTATAAAATAAATTTGTCGTTAAAATTAAATATTCTACATATCAGAGAAAAGTACAGTTAATGAAACAAAAGAGGAATTATAAATTGAAGGAAACTAATGGAAAATTAAAAATCTGAAAATTAATCAGTTAAAAAAAATTAATCAAAAGTTTAATTTTTAATAAAAAAAAAAATCTGATGTGGGCACTGCATGAATTCCTTGTACGCCTATTAAATTATATATACACATTTTTGCTGCACTTCATTTAAAGTTACTTCATTTGAACGTGAGATACGATCCTCCTTAATTCTTTAATTCTAATTCGATTAATTCTTTAATAAAAGTGGACAGTTACACAACTGCTGAAATATTAGTTTTCATTAACATCAAATATCTATAAAATTATTACATCAACAATTTTACATGAAATAATAAGATAGAGTTAAAGTTTCTTTAATAATCATATTATTAGATCTGTATTATTCGTATCGAGTTACTGATTAACAAAATTTTCAGATTTCTCGTGCGTAAAATATTCAGATTTTATTAATGGAATATTTGGTGAATAATCAAAAATGAAAAAGAAACAATCATACAGTAAAAAAAAATGATAACTTGAAATATATCTCAAAAAACGACAAGAACAAGGGAAGAATAAAAAAATTAACAGAAGATGATAAATATAAAGTGGAAGAAATCGTTAAAACCAAGGAAAGAATAAAAGAATTAAGAGAGGATGATGAATATAAAGAAAGAGAAAATTTGAAAACTAGAAAACGCGTACACAAATTAGATCAGAAGAATTATATCAAACCAAAGTGCGATTAAATGAAAAATAAAAGAAGTGATAATCAACTTCGACTTATCAGAGGCGTACTGTACTAAAACATAAGAATTTCTTGCAATTTATTAAAGATCGGGCATGTTTGCCTCAGTGTATATGTTGTTCTTGTGAGGATGTATTTTTCAGTTACTCTGTAGTTAACTTTAATGTAGATACAATTAAACAGAAATTCCAGAATAATTAAATAAAATTAAACAGAAATTAAACTAGAAAATCCGAAAGTAATATGGTTCTAAATCTATTACATATATACATTATTTAATAATGCCTATTAAATTAAGTATACACATTTTTAGAAGTGCATAAAATTTTTTTACACTAATAACTTATGATTTTTTTTTCATTTTTTTAAAAATTATTATTGAATAATCATTTATTGACATTTTTTTGTAGTTAAAAAAAAAAACAAAAAGAAGATGAAGTCCGATTCGAACAGACGTTCCTTCCCTTGTAAGATCCAAATATTTTATAAGTTAAAATTTTATTTGACTACAACTCTGGGACCAATGAAAATAAGTACCACTTACGATGTATCGTTGAAAAGCTCTCGATGAGGGCTTATTACTGCAGTTAAGAAAAGATCCAAAATCCAATTTTTTTTTGGATTTTGGACTTTTTTGGACACTTTTGGTTCAGTCGATTGCAATCAAAAGGGAAGGTGCACAACTAGATGTTACAGTAGAACTAAATCTAAAATTTCAACAACCTACTAATCGATTTTGAGTATTGCGAGATAAATACGTATGTACGTACAGACGTCACACCGAAACTAGTCAAAATGAATTTAAGGATGGATAGATTTCGTTGAAACCTGAAAACCGAAATTTTTCGCGATCACTCCTGTAATGTTTTCAGCGAAAAATCACAATAAAGTAAAGAAAAGAAGTTAAATAATAACATTATTTTTCTTTTACATAACAACCAAATCAAACATAGGTGAGGGTTTTTATACCTAAGAAGACTGGCTGTTTTATATTTATCCTTGAAGGATCGATGCCTTGACTTTCGTGATCCTTTCTTTACCTCGATCAAAACTTTTTTGTTTAAGATGACAGACAAGCTCAAACCATTACACGGACAAGATCCAACCACGGATTCAATAGACAAGTTATATCAACCAAGTAATACCAATATTAAACTGCTTATATGTATACAATATTTATGTAGATGTAAAAAATAAAATGGAAGAGAGAAAGAAAACAAAGTGTTATATCGTAACTTAAAAATATAGTAGTAAAACAAAACGTAATTCATTCAGTGCACAATCAATACTAGTTATACTATTTGATAGCAAAGATTTTTCACGCTTTAAAAATACTCATTCTGTTTTACCAAATAGTTCGGTTTTACAACTATACTCAATGCTTCCCGCTACGCTTTATATACAAGTCTACACAACAAATAATTAGGATTAAAATCTTCTAAAAATTCTTCTTCAATGAAAAATTGCAAGAACATAAATGGTGCAACATTTGTTGCTTCTATATTATTATAATTGATTCAAATAGCATCTAATATTTACGATAGGGCGCAAAATTTGCTGAATTTTCTCTATTAGTTTTTATTTATTTACAGATTAGATTACGCTGTTTTTTTTTTTTTTTTTATTTTTAGTGTCAAAAATAAAAAAAAAAATTATTGGCTGATCTGATAATTTTACCAGGATTAGTTTTTTTGTTTTAATCCACTTTGAAATTTAAATTAGAAATTTCTATTTTGTCATAATCATTTTTAAAATTATTTTTTATTAACGTTTTGATTGCTGGACATTTGGGTAAAAGAATTTCAGCTGTTGAGATATAAATAAATCCTAATTTAGAATCTGAAATTTCTCTCAATGATTGTAACTGGAAGGTGATAACACTGAATGTATTATTGTCCTCTAAGGTATACCATTTAAGAAGTTGTACTCCTATTGCACCGGGTGATTCATAAAGTACTTCACAACTTTAAAAACAGATAAATATTTATTGAGATATTTTACAAATTCGGTTGATGTCTCATTTTATAGAAAAATGCATCAAGTTTGTCAACCAATATTCACTTTGGTTCCATATGGTTTCCATTTGTAATAAGCCATACATCCCACTCGAAGTCGATTTCATTCCAGACTGTAGCCAGCAAGTAGGGCGTTACCTCTGCAGCCGCGGCGTTAATTCGAAGTCTTAGTTCAACAAGATCAGCAGGCAATGGTGGTATTTTTTATGAAACCCCGCAAGAAAAAATCTAGCGGGGTGAAATCTGAGGAGCGAGGTGGCCATGCGATTGGACCTTCACGACCAACCCACCGACCTGATAATCGAGTATCAAGAGAATCTCGGATTTCTCGGAAGTAGTGAAGTGGTGCCTTGTCTTGGTAATGGTGTTCATGTTGGTCATCATCGTCTGAGAAATTAGAAAATTTTGAAGCGTGTCCATATAAACCGTACCACTTACGGTTGCTTCTTGGAAGAACTACCTTTCTCAACGAAGGTTTGTTGCCAAGAGTAAATAGTACGTCTACTACCTCTCGTACTCTTTACGAAAATTACGTTAAACTGCAGTTGTTGTCTGCAAATCGTAAAACCAAAACACACAGTGCGCATGTTCCACACCAGTAAATGTATCCATTTTTAACTAACTGGTGACAGCACTGGTGGTCAAATGTTGCACTGATGAACTACGCGAGTCAAAATTTGATGTGTTCCGCTATGAAATGAGACTTTAACCGATTCTGTAAGTCATCTAAATAAATCTTTATATGCTTTTAAATTTGTGAAGTTCTTTTTGGAATCACCCGATATAATATTCCATTGTAAAATGCCACATAAAAATTTCGATATAAAATTCCATTGTACATCATAGGGTGTAATATATAGTTACAGTATTATACGATGTAATTTAAACAAAACCTAAGGAAAAAAGTGGAATTCAATGTAAGAAAAAATATAACTTGCAGATGAACTTTAATAACCTGAATTTAAAAAAGTAACAAATGAATTTTTAATGTATAATTATACACTATTAAAAGAAAAGAACTGGTATTTTAAAAATTAATAATAAATAATTTATATTACTAAAAAAAATGTTAAACTATTGCAGGTAAAAATAGTGGTTTTTTTATTATGTAATACAAATTATGCTGAACTACATTACATATTGTTTTTAAACCAGCTGGTCTCTGCTTTGATTCCCATGGATGGACTTGACAATTTTAAGAAAAAAACGTTATTACTTTCGGTTGGATTGAGGGTGAAACTGAATTTTCTTTACGTTTTGAGGTATGAGAATTTCGAAAATACCATTCACGTAAAGAAGTTTTTGACTCAAACGTTTCCAAAACTTATTACATCAATTCCACTGAAATTTATACTGCAGTAGTGTATCTGAAGTTGTGCATTTGAAAATTTGATAGACTGGTTTAGTCGTTCTTGAGTTACGTTCAATTCAAAATCACAACAAACGACATAGCCTCAATTTGAGGTATGTTGACATTGTTTTATATTTTTCATAAGCGCTTATGCAGTGTTATAGTTGTAAGTTTAAATTTGATTGTGTGTATGTTTTCTCGTTAATCGAACGTATATAGTGAGTTGAATTCGGAAAATTCAGTGCGTTTCTGACTGCAAAATAATGAGGGCGTCGGAAAAGAAAGTTGGTCTTCTTGTGCAGAACTGTGTAAGAATTTTTTCACTTATTACCAACTTCATTTGTTAAATTAAAATATGTACGTAAGCAGAGAAAAATGTATCCAAGATCATAATAATAAAAAATGTGAAAAAATCTTTGTCAGGTATTTCTGTATGGATTTTATAATATAAAACGTAATGACGTGAAATTATAGTTAATATTTGAATTACACAGCAAGGAAAAACAAACTCCAATAAAACTTTTAGACTATATAAAAAGTTTTTTTTTTTTTAAATGTTTAGCGTTTCTGGAATATCATTTAACCAAGAATCAATATTCTACAGGAATGCCGCAAATTTTTATTAGGTTAGAAAGAGCAAAGTACGCTGAAATTCACTTATCGGACTGACCTCTATGCTTAGAACGTTATGAAAAAAATATCAAACGTAACCTACCAACAAAATACCATCCATCAACTTAAAAAAAAAAATCATTTTTTTATTATTGACACCATTTACTTTTTTACAATTCTCATTCGACTTCTTTTAAGCACGAAAAAACCCGTAAAGTGATAAATCACAATAGTTTATTTACTTAACGAGGAATTCTTTTTTATTATTTTTTTATAACTTTGAAAGGATAGCATCGTTTTTAGTGTAGGAAAGATGTTTATTTCCACTAAATGCAAAGATTATCCCACATAATAAATTTTACCTTACGTCAATTGATATATTGAAACGAATCAGATAAAACGTTGTTTTTATGTTATCAAGAAATATCAGAAAGCTGTAAAATGACCGCCTCGGAGTAAAAATCCTTTCGAGCTGAAATGTAGACCACTTTATTTAGAGCATCAGAACTCACATTCTCCAGCAAAATTAAAGTTATATTTTAGTTAATCCAGCAAAAGTTATAATTTTTGCAACAACAAAGTTATTATTTATTGAAAAATAAGGTGATTTGGGCGTTTTTTGTAATTATTTCAGCAAAAACTTATTGAATTGTCATCTACCACAGCTCATATTGTAGATTTTTTAATGATCTACAACTTTTCATAAAAACGGTTTTCGATATGAATCTAAATAGTCATTACAGACGCGAAAAACTGCTGAAAATTAATTTTTTCAACTTTAAACATTTGGAAACAACAAACTAACGAAAATCTCGAGTGGAAAACATAATGTAGTTTGTCATTCTCTATTATTGCTTTAACGTTACACCTCTAGTCACTACCTCAATTTCCCCCCGAGGAAGAAGAAAACTCGCCTCGTGACGTGTCTGGTCGCCACACCGCCCCCTCCGTTTCTAGCCATGAGAGCCTTACTCGTAGGCACTACCTGTAACTATTTTTTTTGTAAAAAAGGGTACTGCTTTGAGCTAATCTACCTGAACTATTTTATTTTTATGTATGCATATACTATAACTAGCCGGCCCGTCTAGCCAGAACGTGGACCCACGGAATTCAGGTTAGCCCAGGCGAATACCAGAGCCAATTCAAGGGCTCCTCGGGGCCTCACGGGGCCAAGGAACCTACCACATGGCCGCATAGGTCGCTTCCCTCGCCATTTCCACTTTGGCTTAAAACCTTCCCTGGGATAACACAAGTATCCTGCAAATTCGAAAGTAATCAACGGTTGGTTCTAGCGTGATGCGACCACAAAAACAGACAAACTTTATACATAAGAGTATATACATTTGCGAATAAACATGATCTGTTAGATCGACAGTATATCTAACTCATGCAAAAATAAGCCTTCAACTTACAAACCAATACCCCGTTTTAATTTTGAAAATAGGACAATTTTTTGCAGAGATATTATAAGAGTAACCCATTCTACCTTCCAAAACAGCGGCCCAAGGGTATACCGTTTGTTACCAGTTGATTGTGATGATAAGTTAGCCTCCCACGAGGTGGTCGCACACCTCACCACTCTAGTCTCATACGCAGTCTCCACGACAAGCCTATTATTGTTAAACAGAATTTATTTAAATTTATTTAATATTGTTCTGTTTAACGTAAATTTATTTCTATTATTTTTGTAATATTATTCATTCGATTGATTGGAATCATTTAATTTAAACCCAGCTCACATAGTGTTAGAGACTCACAGTTCATTAATTCAATTCATTAAACTTTGTGCTTCAACCAGCAAATCTCCACTACTACAAACATAACTTTTTCAAGATTTTTTGACATGAAATATATCTAAAAACCTTCTCAGTTATGCCAAGAAACATGGGTAAAAATTTTGTTGAGATTGATCGAGTAGTTTTTTTGGTTATCCTGAACAAACAAAAATCTTCTTCCTCTTTATATAACAGCATAGATATTGATTAAATATTCTACATTTCATTTTTTTTTTCACCAAGATATCTGATTTAAGAGGATGGTCACGTGTTTTTTTTAATGAATTAATAATTTATAAAAAAAAAAATTCATTCAAAATACTTCATCGAAAAAAATGTAGTCTATGCAAAGAGCTGCCAAGAAGTGAATTTCGATGCCTTAAAAGATATTACAGTTAAAATGATTACTCTTTTTGTTCTACGTATCTCAAAGAGCTTTAAAAATCAGGAAGACGTGTTCTTGTGCCGGTGCACATGACGTGATAAGAGTACATGACGAAAGTAAATTATCGTAAGAGTACATGTCTTGTTTTAGTAACCATCCTCTCTCTCTACTTCATCTTATACATTCAATAAAATAATGTAAAAAAATTAAACTAAGTAAAATTTATTCAATTTTAAATAAAAATTGTACATAATAATATTATTTTTCGTTAAATTTTCTTAACATTAGATAACAATTATAAACATCTTACTGACTAGACGTTGTCCTTTTAACGATTGACAATCAACTCTTACAAACATGATAATTTAAAATTTTATTTTTATTTTAATTCCAATTTTTTAAAATTTTATATGCACAACTATAAAATTCATAATTAATCAGTAATCCCAGATGATGGACAAACAATCCGAAAGCGCTTGGATAATTAATACTCAATTGTTGGCAAGTGGATACTCCATTTTTGTATAAATAATATTATTTGGCTTTTCGGATTGCAAAGAAAGTTAATAATATTTAGTGCCATAAACTTGATAATTTTATTAAATATAACTTTGAATTATTATAATTATTATTAGTGTTGAAACACTAATTAATAATACAACGCTAATTATAAGTGTTTTTATTAACTAATTGGGTACAGGAAGCAATTCTTACCAGTAATTTCGAAAAAATAAAAATGCTCAGTAAAAAAATTTGAGTATGTTTTGACTCCACTGATTAAATTATTTTTCACCTTAAAAATTATGCAGTCTTAAATTCTGATTAAAAAAAATAAATAACTAAAATTGTTAGTGAAAAATGTTGGATCCAAGTTGATCCTCGTCAAAATTAGGTTTTTTCAACTACACTATGAAAAAAATTTCATGTGGACGCTACATAACTTCCTTGCACGGCTATTGAATTACATGTACAGATTTAAAAAAAAATTAAAGTACATAAAATTTTATTACATTAATAACTTCTGATACTTTTCATTTTTTTTTTTAATTATTAAATTATTATTTATTGTAAAACTTTTTTTACAATAAGAGGTTATTATTAATAAATGAATATATATAAATTGAAAAAAAAAAGAAGTAAAATAGAAGATGAAGTCTGATTCGAACCGATGTGCCATCAGATTCAAATATTTAATTAATTAAGAATTTATTTGGCTACAACTCTGGAACCAATGAAAATAAATACCACTTATGATATATCGTTGAAAAGCAATCAGTGAGGGCTTATTATTGCAGTTAAGAAAAAGTCCAACATCCAAATTCTTTTGGATTTTTTGGATAATCCAAATTCTTCTGGATTGTGGGCTTTTTTTATACACTTTTGGTTCAGTCGATTGCAATAAAAAAGGGAGGTGCACAACTAGATGTTACTGCAGTCCTAAATCCAAACTTTCAACACCCTGCTGCTAATCGTTTTTGAGATATGCGAGATACATATATACGTATGTACGTACAGACGTCACGCCGAAACTAGTCAAAATGGATTCAGGAATGGTCAAAATGTATATTTCCGTTGAAATCTGGAAACCGAATATTTTCGTGATCACAATACTTTCTTTAATTCGTACAAGGAAGGAAAGTAGACAACTTTAATTATTTAAATGAACAAAACGGCTGAAAAATTACGGATTTTATTATCCAATTTTTTTTATTATAGAAAGTTTATTAACTAACTGATTCCGTTAATTATAAATTAATTAAAAAGATTATTGTTTGATTCACCGATGTTTGAAGTCTGATTCGAACCAATGTGCCTTCCCGTTGTAAGATCCAAATATTTGACTAATTAAAATTTTATCTGGCTATAACTCTGGAGCTAATGAAAATAAGCACCAGTTATGATATATCGTTGAAAATCTCTCAGTGATTGCTATTACTGTAGTTAAGAAAAAGTAAAAAATCCAAATATTTTGGATTTTGGGCTTTTTTGGACACTTTTGGTCCAGTCGATTGCAATCAAAAGGGGAGGTGCACAAGTAGATGTTACAACAGTCCTAAATTCAAAATTTCAACATCCTACGGCTATTGTCTTACGATTAGACGACGTACAGACGGTAATTAGTTTACGTACAGAAATCACACCTAAACTAGCCAAAATGGATTCAGGGATGGTTAAAATAGATACTTCTGTTGAAATCTGAAAGCCTAAAGTTTTCAGAATATTGTTTCAGATACAGTTTTAATATTTGAAAATTATAAAATTGTTCTCAATTTATAAATTTAACAATTTTAAGACTTTTCCATGCTTTGGTTTCGTAAATAGATGTTCATATTACATAAGTGCGAGCAAATGAAGAGTGTGTGAAGTTAATCATGGTTTTTTCTTTGCAGGATCTGTTGTTAAGGCTATAATTCTACTGAATATTAAATGACAACAGTAATTTCACTAAAGTAACATTAATTTAGGGAGTAACAGGTACATGCTAAAAAAGACAATGGTTTTTGAAATACTAAAGTGAGCTAAAAAAAACCATCTTACTTCTAGAGGTCAGTCACACGCTACGTAAGCAAATTTTTTAGTTATTTAAGACTTTCCACCCCTTTATGTAACTATACCACAAACATCATTAATCCTCCCTCCTTAAATTACAATTACGTAAGATTCAGTTCATAGACCTCCCTCTTATTTCATAATAAAAATACGTTTTTCTTTTTAGTTTCATAAAAAGAGCAAAAATTTTAAATAGCCAAGCAAAAATTTATATTCATGAATTAAAAATATTATTTTATAGCATATACTGTTATAAATAACTTTTTTTTCTATAAGAAATGATAAAAGTGACTCAATAAATTACGAAGTAATACGATTTTCGTGTAGCAATAATATATGGTAACATTTGGGAAAAAAATCCTTTATTATTTTTGCAGTTCATTATTTTTATGGTAAGTTTGAAAAGGATAATACAGAATAATTTGTATTAAAATTTTTTTTTAAATTTCACAAAATAATGTAAATTCACTTTTTATTTATGCATATAAAGATTATTTTAAAAAATAATGAAGTGCTTATATTAAAATTCTAATTTAAATTTATATTTAATTTCTATATTAATTTTCTTATTAATATACTTATTTATATATACTAATTTAAAATACTAATTTAAATTATTATTTGAATTCTGTAAGTACATACATTTGTTAGCTGTGAAGAACAAAAAATTTTGAACTAAATCTAATTTAAATTTTAAAAAAATATTATAAAAGGAAATAGATTTTCATTTGAGTTATGGGATTAAAATAATCCCAGTGATTTAAATATTTTTAAAAATCTTAAATTGTAATCGTTCTTTTTACTTCCTCAATCGAAGTAAAGTATTGTGATCGGGAAAAATGTCGGTTTTCAGATTTCAACGAAAATATTCATCCCTGAATTCATTTTGACTACTTTCAACGTGACGTCTGTACGTACGTACGTTTGTATCTCGCATAACTTAAAAATAATTAGTCATAGGACGTTGAAATTTTGGATTTAGGACTATTGTAACATCAAATTGTAAACCTCCCCTTTTGATTGCAATCGACTGAACCATAAGCGTCCAAAAGAACCCAAAATATAAATAAATTTGGATTTTAAACTTTTTCTTAAATGCAGTAATAAGTCCTCATTGAGAGCTTTTCAATAAATAAGTACAACAAGTACTTATTTTCATGGTTTCAGTTACAGCAAAATAGAATTTTGGATCATTCAAGGGGAAGGCAAATCCTTTCAAATCAGACTTCATCTCCTTTTGTTTAGTTTAAATATATTGATTTATTAATTTATTAACCTCTAATTGTAAAAAAAAAATTTACGATGAATAATAATAATTCAATAAAAAAAGATATGAAAAAATAACAGAAGTTATTAATGAAATAAAATTTTATGTACTTTAAATTTTATAAAAAAAAAATGTGTATATGTAATTTAATAGGGGTACAAGGACGTCTTGTGGTGTCCACATCAGATTTTTTAATGAAGTGGGCCAAAAATTAGGCCCACTAATTAACTTCCAATTTGAGTGGGTAAATTAAAAAAAAAAAAAAAAACCGACAACAGTTGTAATATTTTCCCGTCACGCGGCTAAAGCCGCGATGGTCGGTGACTAAACTAATGTAATTTCACAATATACATAGAACTAATTTCGCTTGTACGGTCAGCAAACTGGTGTAGCCGCGAGGCTTAACCCACCAGGTACCGAGTCAACCGGGCGGATTTAATTTTATACACTTTAAATATTATTCATTTATTTAATTCTACCATTCGCCTGTGACGTCATAACATAGGAAACGGTTATAAAAGCTGTACGTCAGTGTTACCAACTTTTGAAATATTAACTATATTAAATAATTCATATTCAAACTGTAAAAAATTATTTGGTTGGCAACCCTGTGAAATTTCAATAATTCGTCTCGATACACTCACATGTTTAATACGTCGTTCAGGCCAGAACTCCCCAAGACGAAGAATCACTTTAAAAGATGTTCGGTTCCAGCAGGATGATGTTACAGCAAATTCCGCAAATGATTCAAAGACAGTTCTTCGATGCATGTTTCCTAGACACATCATCTCAGGTTTAGGCGATGATCCACGGCCTCTAAAATCTCCAAACCTTCTCTAAAATCTCCCAACTAAAATCAGTTTGCGACTATTTTCTGTAGAGGTATCAAAAAGAAAAAGCCGTGTTAACAATCGCGAACCCGGCAATTTTGAGGATTTAAAGAATGCCATAATTTAAGAAATTGCTAGTATTTCTCCAGAGATATTGGCTTATCTGATGAAGGATTTCGAGAAGAGACTTGTAAACTGCATTAAAACTGATAACGTCACCTGAAGCACGTTACTTTTCATAAATAAGAAGTACATAATTACATTCAATTGAGCTTTAATTTCGTGTCAATTAACATAATTTAATTTTAAGATTAACAGAGTATTGATTAAGTAAAATCGTACGTCTCCAGTTTTCACCCTACACGAAAACCGATAGAAAATTTGGTTTTACAAGAAATGCAGTCTCATGATGATTATGAAGGCTGTGATCACAAATCGTCAGAGATGCTGATGAAATTCTCGTATGGACTAAATACGTTGTGAACAACAATTTATTGTAATTCCTAAATATGACCACCAATAAAATCCATAAATACGCACAATAAAATAAACTAGAATAGACTAGATCACTAAATAAAATTTTCCAATAATAACCACGATAATAAAAAAAACAAGATGGCAGCCATATCGGTATAGGACTATGTTTTGTAATAACTCTGTTATTTGTCGTCAGATTTTTACGAAAAAGGTGTCGTTTTATTCACAAAAAAAATGTTATAATTTTTATAATATAACACAATATGATAAATATAATAATTTCTATGATATTTAAGATTGAAAAATTGAGAGGACCGCTATTTTGAAATTTGTCAACGAAGAGTACCGTTATTTTTTTCCTGTTAAAAAATGTTAGTTTAAAATTAAAGTACAAAATTTTAATGCGTTACCTCCAACCGTTCTTAAAATATAATTTTTATTTCTTAAAAAATACAAAATGGCGGACAGACAAAAAAATATGCTTTTCGGACCTATGTTCACTAGACATTTTTTCTTCAGTATGTTTAATAGAATCACTCCCTAGAGTTTGGACCCAACTTTTAAGGACACTCTGTATATATAAATTTTAATTTTATTTTTTAATTTTATTTTATAAATTTTTATAATTTTATTTTTTTCGATATATATAGATTTTATATATATTATTATTAAAACAAATTCTTTTTCAACCAAACCCTCTCACAGTTAACGTTTTTAAATAATAAGAAATAACGAAGAATTTATTATTATTTCCTTCTGCTTATGAACAACTTGCTTTTTTTTATTAATAACACGTTCGATGGCAACAGATCACTTAAGTCTTATAGCGTGTAGCCATACATATATGACAATGGGATTACTGGTGTAAAGGCGTGAGGCTACCTAAGGACTTTTCCTCAAACCTTCCTCTTCCTCCGGACAATTCTTATTCACCCGAACAATTAATACTCATTCCTCTACTTAGATGGTAGAGTCGTGCAGTTCAAAAAATAAAGATCCACAGCTAAACACGGAAAGTGTGATCGTAATGAGTGGTGTCTCTGCCAAGAAATAGTTGAGTTGGTACATCGGTACTAGGTTTACAAACTATTCTCATCTATCATTTTCTAGAAATTTTCTTTTGAATAATAAAGAAGACGTGGATTTATTGAAAGGGTTTGTTGTACAAACAATTTCAATACTGAAGTTTTAGGTTAAAAAATGATACTAAAATTGTTTTTCTGGTAGGTAATGAAAATATTATTTTAGATGTGGATAAAAGAAATGAATTTTATAAACTAACATAAAATATTATAATCGATTTAAGCACCGATGTAATGGTGTGCAACAGAAATTGAATTTGCACGGTTTAGTAACGTAAGGATATTAATGGTCTGTGGTCAATTGAAAATGAGATTGGGTTTGTCTGCTTAGATGGAAAACCGGTTGATGATATGGAGGGCGAGCTTAAATTGGATATAAGAAATGAAGTGGGGTGCTTAAATTGGAAATAAGCAATATTTTTGGAAATAAGGTGGCTACTGCAAATCATCACCCTTACTATTCTCTCTCTCCAAACACACACACACACACACACACACACACACACACACACACACACACACACACACACACACACACACATACAAACACAAACACCACGTTTTATAAATTCTTTGTCGTAAATAAATGTACTCAATTATATTTTTAATAGTCTTAGCTGGAAAATTACTTCAGTGAATTGCTATATAAAATATTTTTAAAAATTCTGGCACAAAAAGATGTATATTATAAACAGACGATTTGCTAAAAATATTCAGATCGGTGTATCACGCGGTGAACTGTTGATTTAATTATAACCGGTTAATAATTTTTTTAAAGTAGTGGCAATTTACTGAAGGCCCTTTTATTTATCTCGGGCACGCAATATTAAATCACATAAAAATAGCATATTAATACAAAGACTTTATTTTATAACACGATTTTAATCATTGAAAAGCCAACCAAGGCATTATTATCTAAAAACAAGGAAATTTAAATCGTATAAGAAAGAAAAACTTCAGATTACTGAATTAAATATTATTAAAATTATAATACAACTTTTACACACACTTGCGCGCGTGCGAATACACTCATTTATTTATATATATTTAAAATTTGTCGAAGCTACAGTCTATGGAGAACCCTGGCCTAAATCCCGACTCCATTTCCTAACTTCCATCCACAACAAATTATCCTCCCATTTTCTAACCATCTCCCTCTTGGTCATCCTCTCTTTCTTCTTCCAGTCAGTTTTCCAGCAAATAATTTTGTAATTGCTCTCCAGCATTATTTGGGATATCCGACCCATTTAATTATCTTTTGCTTTATCCTTGTGAAAATATCAAGTCCTCTAATTTGCTGGTTTAACTCTAAATTAATTCAGATTCTCCATTTATTTCCCTATTTTACTACGTCATATATTTTATTTAAAAACTTTCTCTCTCATTTCTACAAATAATGCTCATAATTCACTGAAACTGTCCACGTTTCTTATCCATACATGATTATACTTCTCAATCACTATTTTACACATTTTAATTTACATGATTTTTTTAAGTTTTTAAAAAGTTTTGGAAAAAGTAATAGCATTGTTTTTTCGTACATCCATCTTGATCCTGCTTCTCTTGGGACAAGAAAATTGCAATGAACTGTTTAGATATCCACTCTTTCAAACATATCTCACCCACAGTCAAATTTTGTTCTCTTCTTATTATTAATGTTATCTGCAGCATCATGTGCTTTCTCTGCTCTGTGTCGAGCCATTTCTTTTGCTACCTTTTGCGCTCCTTTTAGTGACTATTGACGCAGTATACCAACTTAGCCACTTGTTTAGAACATTTTTTTGGGGTGGGGGTGCGATTTTACAAATATTATTATTTTCAAATTTTTAAAAAATGTGCCTAAGAAAAATAAAACCTTAATTAGGTGAAATCTCAAGATACTGAGGGTGACCTTGCTCTACAACCTCACTCCCTCGGTCATTTAAGTTGAAAATTTAATGGTATTAGTGTCTCATATGCAGAAGTAATCTGACCAAGTTTGGTCAAAATAGGTCAAATAGTTCTGGAAATATAAGGTGATTTAGAATGCGACATCGAAAACACACATAACACAAACATTAACATCCGGAAAATTTCCATCCGGTTTTTTGGATTTCTTAGGTGTCAAAACGTCAAGATCCGGTGAAAACCGCATATGCCCAAACTGGATCAATTACAGTACTTTCCCTTCTACAGCTATAGTTGTATATAGCGTTTGACGGGAAAGTAAAAAAAATTATAATAAATCATATTTTCTCCATAAAATAAAAACAATTAAACGATAAAGTTCAGCGATTTAGTAACAATAAAAAAATAAAATACAGATTGATAAAATAAAAAGAATAACACTATTATTTAACAATATTTAAAACCAACGATATTATAATATTAGCATGAGATTACATGTACAAAAGCTGATTAAATTTCTAATTAAAATAACTCCTAAGCTCGTTAATTACATATTCTAAATTGTAATTAATTTTATATTAAACCTCAATTATATTGGTTTAATTATATAATTTCAGTTTCGATATTAATCAAATAACAAAGCAGAATTATACAATAACAAGCAAAATAAAATAGTAAAAAAAAATATCTATTTTTTACTTTAGGTGAAACTACTGTTGATTAAAAACAGGTCATATAATTTCTTATTTTTGAGAGAGAAAGGTATCTTAACCTGAGAAGACGCATACAAATAATTTATTCTGGGCAAATAAATCACTGTCCAAATGGGAAAAAACTGTACTAATTTTTTAAGTATGTATATACACCTTTACGAGGTTATATTCTTATAATTTACAAAGATTATGCAATCCAATCAAATATTTTGAATTCAAAAAGATTTTTAACATTCTTTTATTTAAAATGTTTATAATTAATTATTTGAATAAAACTAATAATATCAAGAATTTTTTGGTAGAAGATTACGTGATACATTATCACACAAGTTTTAAGTTCATTTGTGGAAATGTATAATGAAAAGTTTTGTAGAAAATAAAAAAATTATCATACCTGAAAAGGATTCGAACCCGGTATCTTTTGGAAAAAATAAATCGCTACTACTTGCTCATGAAAACAGCGTACCCGAAGAACTCTGGTGATAAATATCAATAATTACTCCTCTTCGAAGTTATAAAATATTACTGAATGGAGACCGTATATAAAACGTGTCCCCAAAAAAAATCATCAGTTTTGAATTGTTTATAAACCACTGAATATATAAATTTAAGATTAATTCTGTATTAAAGTTTATTTATGACGGCTTTTTACATACCAGGTCATAAGAGCTCAATATGTTCTACTTTGGATGCACAGCACACTGTACTGGAATTCGTTCCACACTTAAGCGTTTTATTCACTGCTCCCACAGCTGCTGTTATACTACAGTTTGACCAGTGTAGCTGGAAGGGGAGGTGCATAAACGGAATCTTCTACAAAAACCCACAAGTAAAAATCGCACACTATGAGGTCTGGCGATCTTACGGCCAGTGATGTAATGCTGAATCGTTAGTTTCTAAACGGCCGATCCATCGTTGAGGAATCTTATCGTTCAAAATTGCTTGAATGTAGACTCCTGTGAGGTAATGCTCCGTCCTGCTGGAAAATGAAATTTTCCGAATCGACCTCTAACCCAGTGAAAAGCACTTTTCAAGAATAGCGAGATATGTTGTTCCGTAATAGTGTTTTCTAAGAAAAAAAGGGACCATAGATATTTTCCCGAGAAATTGCACAAGAAAAATTAACATTGGGAGAGTCTCTTTAATGCTGTAGAAATTCATGTGGCTTCTGCGTACCTCATATTCTTAGATTGTGGCGGTTTACCTTTCCAATTAAATGAAAATTAGTCTCGTCACTAAACACTAAGCGTGTTACAAAATTGTCATCTTCTGCCACCTTGTTAAGGACAAATTCACAAAATCTACACGTTGTTGTTTTGTCATTTTCATAAAGAACTTGCAATAAATGATTTCTGTACGGTTTCATAAGCAAACGTCGACGCAAAAAACGCCAGATAGACATTCTGGGAATGTTTAGTTCTCTATCGGCTGTTTTTGGGGGGCTACTTGAGAAAATTTGACGGATGCGCTCCACAACTTTGTCTGACACACGGGGTCAACCACTTGATTTCCCCTTTAACAGAAAACCCGTGTTTTTAAAATGTCTATACCATCGCCTAATGCTCTGAATGGTAGAAGATTCAGTGCCGTATTCACTTCGGAAATCACACTAAACAGTAATTACGGACTCACAATGCGCGAAGCGTAGAACAAAAAATGATTTCAGTTGTAAAACTGCCATTTTCTCCAGCGAATGAAGCTCTAATGCTACCTAGCGACAACTGCGTGAAACTCGAAAGTTCCCTCTTTCTAAAAGTATTTAGTTCGATCAGAATAGATTAAATGCTGAATAATTATGAAATTTTTAAATCGGATGCTTATTTTTAGGGACACGTGTAAATAAATATCTATTACGGAATTTAAAAAAATATGACTTACAATATTTTTCCAATCGTTAAACATAGAAAAATGAAATTTTGCAAATTTCCAAGCTCAAAACGATTTATTTTCCGGTATGCGACTACTATAATAACATTAGTTACACCCGGTGGTGGGGGGGGGGGGGTTCTAAAAAGGTTTAAAAGGAAAGGATAGGATTTTGACATATACAGTTTTAAACAACGCTGAAACATGAAAAACTTTGGGTAATGACAACGTTATCTTATTAAATGGAAGCCATTTAATATTTTTCCAACAAAGGTTATAAATAAATGCAAAAATTAAATTAATATGGAATGTACTGTACAAAAAAAAAAAATTATAAAATAAAACTAATAAAAATAATCTCATAAAAATATTATTCATATAATATTACTATAGATTACTATCAAATTATTTTTGACTGTAATTTTAATAGAATTAACAATACGTATATTCGAATTTATAATTCAATTAAAATTGTAATTACAAAGTGTAATTAAGTATAATTAATAAATCCATTTTTTTTTTTTTTTTAAATAAATATATTAACGTATTTCTTACTTTAAATAAAAAAAATAAAATATGATCTTATCATATAATTATAGGATGAAAGAAGCAAAATTAGAAGAATAGTAACACACTAAATGAATATAATAAAAAAACAAAAAAAATAAGAGCAGGAAGTTTCCCTTAATATAACAATAATAAAAAAATAAGATTACAATGAATGAATTAACCATAAAAATTGCACCGTTTAAACTTTTGAAATGCTGATAAAATTGAAAAACAGATTTACAATAACGTAAAACGTATAATAAACTGAGTTCATAAATCTTCAAAAATTACTTCCTTTATTAAATCACAATGATATCTGAAAAATTAGATTACTTTAAAACCTATTATAAAGCCATAAAGAGTGATGATGAATCAATAATTAATAAAAGTTCATTTCTTTCTAGTGGAGAAGATCTGCTGACTGAATGGATTAAATACTAGAGTTGGATACTTTACCACTTGACATAAAATTCCATGAATTGGTAAACGTTTTTTTTTTTTTACCCTCCAGGAGCAACGTTAGCTATTGATTCAGAGGATGAGATGAATGATTTGTATCTTGTGAAAATGCCATGCCTAACCGGGAACCCGGGACCTCCGGATGAAGGGTCGAACGCTAGACCTTTAAGGAACTTCATCTTAAGTGGTTTTTTAATAACTAGAAGAAATCTGTTGGAGTATATAATTTGGTCAAGACAAAATCGTTTAGTAACGATCCGTTCCAACTCGAGTAAAAACATCCTAATTTTCCAAGGGATTGTGAACAGAAATTCCCAGCAGTTGAAGAGCTTAAGTACTTACTACTTTGAAAGTCATATCTAGCGATCTCTTTTTAGATATATAATCGCTTTTATCTTCATTCATTCATTTTCTTTTGACTTGATTCTTTCTTCACTTTAGGATTTATTTTTAAGATACATTTTGAGTAATTATCAAAACTGTAAGTACTGCATCTTGGTAACTGAGTAATTTGTCGGGGACGGTTTTACTTATGGCTCGACTGGGGACTATTTCCTGTTATTTTGAACAAAATGACACCTCATTTGTAAAAATTCGTTGACAAACAATCGAATTATTACAGAAATAAACCAACATTACGATGGCGAACCGTAATGCAAGCTGATGATTTTTATTAATTTATTATTATTAATTTTTATTAAATTTAGTGGAGAAAATAAAAATAGGCAAAAAAATTGTATAACCCAAAAAATTGGTCTAGTAGTGAACGCGTCTTCCCAAATCAGCTGATTTAGAATTCAAGAGTTCCAGCGTTCGTCCTAGTAAAGTCAGATACTTTTATACAGATTTGAATCCTAATCGTAGATACCGGTGTTCTTTGGTGATTGAGTTTCAATTAACCACACATCTCAGTTATGGTAGAACTAAGACTGTACAAGACTACACTTCATTTACAATCATACATATCATCCTCTGAAGTAATACATGAACGGTAATTCCTGGAGGCTAAACAGGAAAAGAAAGGCAAAAAATTATCAGCTTGTGCAATCGTACTGCCGGGTTAATTGTCTGCAATAATTCGATTGTTTGTCAACGGATTTTTACGAATGAGGTGTCATTTGTTCAAAATAAAATTTTTAATAAATTTTGTACTAAGCAAAAATTTGATCAAACAAAGATATTGAAGATTAAAAAATTAAGATGGCTGCTATTTTGAAATTTTTGAAGGTAACGTTTTCAAAATTTTTATTTTGTAAAATAAGACAGTATTCTTGGATTTGCCAAATTTAATTAAAGTTTATTCGTTCCTGACAATTGTTTTGTTGAAAATCACAAAATTTCTTTTAAATATAAAATGTATTTTGCACATAGTAAGTTCAAATAACTAGTTAGGATTGACTAATAGGTTTTTCAGAAATACCCGGTAATCAAATGACGAAGTATCAGAGTATCACGTAACTGCATTACCATTTGTTCCACCGAGGCATTCGAATTTAATTTTGATTAAATAACCGAAAACGACATCATTTGAATTATTTTAGATAACATTTTATGCTACCAAAGGAAAAGTTCCGAAGTTCCTAAAACAAAGTTATTTTTCAAAGCTTTTAATGGTTTAATATCGTATTAAGAAACATTCATTGAAAATTATTAGTTAGATAAGAAAATTAGCCAGGATTTTAAGGATAGAAGTAATTATGATCATACTGGAAGAGATTTTAAAGCTATATACAACTCCAGGAAGTTCAGTAGAATGTAGTCAACGTTTTAAATAAAATTTAAGATTAAAAAAGAAATTCTTTGACGTTAAAAATAGTATCTGTATAATTATTTGCTCGACCCTATCTGTGTATAAACAATAATCAAACAATATTTCAAAGGAATGTAAAACAGAAATAAATTATCACAAAGGAATAATGTAGGTCAAGTTAATAATAGCAATTTCCTTTAATGTAATTAATACTATAAATATAAATCTTAAACAATGAATGTATGCCAATAAATACATCGGCGTATCTGATGTCATACATATTATATGAGCAATGGAAAAAATATGTATAACTAAAATAAGATCACACCACTATAACGGGCTTACTAAATCCTTAAAACGAAGAAAAATAGGAATTTAAAAAATAGGAAGTCTAAAAAATTACTCATTTTTTGTTTTAATAAAAATCGGATCTGATTAGACTTGATTACTGAGCATGGTATTTATTAATATTTATTAGTTATTATTAGTTTTACAAAAATTGGCAATTTATAAGATTATATTACTTGCTTTCAAATTTATTGAAATTGAAAGATTTGTTATTTTTGGTGTTACACTTAACACCAAAAATAACAAACGAGAAGTATGCCAGGATAAGGCATACGTCAAATATAGGGAAGAGCGTGGACTAAATGATATATAAAGATTAACAGAGCTGGCCTCCGTAGCGCGATTGGTAGCGTCTCGGCTTTTCATCCGGAGGTCCCAGGTTCGAATCCCGGTCAGGCATGGCATTTTTACAAGCTACAAATCATTCATCTCATACTCTGAAGTAATATCTAACGGTGGTCCCGGAGGTTAAACAAAAAAAAAAATATTAACAGAAATTTACAGTATCAGTACAATTAAGTTTTGACAATGGAGTGGTTCCTAAAAGCTTCAACAAGAGATAAAAGAATGAAGTTACAATGGTAAGCAATATTAACCATAGAAATTAGAGTAATCTTAGCTGAAAAAATAATAGGATTTTTATCTTAAAAAAAAAATCATTATGTTATATCTGAGGATACAAATGTAATGCCATTCCAGCCGCGATGTAATACGTTGGTTGTGGTAAGAGCATACACTAAGTAATTGGCGGATAAATAAACTATGGGTAATTTACACTTCCTTTATTTACCTATAAATTTTCATTGAATTAATTAATCATTAAATCACAACAATTTCATACTTTAGTTAAATACACGTTTTTTTGTTTTTTTTTTTATTATAGTTCAAACATTGCTGTCTAGTTAGAACAGATATAAAATTAGTAATGTTGTTTATTTCACATTTGAAAGGAAAGCGGTTGTTACAAGTTAATAATTTTCTTAATAATACTTAATCTCAGCTGATTCATTATTAAAATATAATAAATAAGAAAATGACAGGATGTTTACATGTATCTAGGGTATGAAGAAAACAGACGAATCTGAACATAAATCAATCAACTACATTCTTATATATACATTTTATATATTGATTTTTATTTTAATTCAACATCTAAAAATAATAAATAGGTTTAAAAAAAGTCATAGAATTAAAATTTAAAATTTAAATAGCGGTAAAATTCTGAAAAAATCCGGTAATGAATTGCATAATTTTTCCGGCTACAACTGGCAAGAAATAAAATTCATTTTTGGATATAAGTTTAAAATTTAAATTTCAATGAATTGAATATAAGTTTAAATTGATTTTGATTATATTTAAATCTTTAAATATTATTTTTCAATTAAATATTATTGTTATTTATATTTTTGAAGCTAGTATGTTCAATAAAATAATGCAAAAATAAAAAAAATATTAAAAAATTGTGATTTTGAATAAAACCTTGGGGACTCATGCATCAGGGGACTTTTTTTAATGATTAATATACTCAATTAAATTGATTTTAAATAAATTAGTCAAAATTTAAAAAAATTATGAATTTTTTTTTTTTTTAATTTGGGAGCTCCACATGAGGAAAGAGGTATTCAGTTAATTCAGTGACTGCAGTTCAACAAAATACGTTTTGAACGTTACAAATTTTAAATTGCGAAAAAATTTATTTTTTTCATTTTGGGAATCCCATACCTTAAGGAGAATTGGAGTAAAATTAATTTTTAAGTAAATAAGTCTTTAGTGATAATAAATCCCATTTAGTGATAATAAATTTCAAAAAAAAAAAATTAATTTGTTAAAAAAATTCAAAGATAAAGAACCATTATTCAAAATAAACTGGTTTATTCAAATAAACCATTATTCAAAATAATTTTCTAGAAAAGGGATGAAAATTGTTGGCAAATTTTTTTTTTCAAGAACTATTATAGATTGTGGAGTATTAAAATGTTCACATTATAAGTGCAATGGGTAACTTGGGAGATAGATTTAAAATTACAATATATCAATTTTTTTAAATGAAAAAAATAATTTTTTGTTACCACAAACCACTGGAGAGGGTCGGGCAAAAAAAATTTATAGTGATTTGAAGACCTATCGATGACAAGAGTACAGAAGCAAAATGTTCCCATTAATTCCTTTTCTGAAGCTAAATATAATCAAAAAAAGAAAAATATACATTTATTTTTTTGGTGAGAGAGGTGAATTAACTAAACATTTTTTTGAAATTTGCAATTTTGATTAAAAAAAACTTAATTTTGTTAAAAACTTCTTTTCTAAGGTGCCCCCGTAAATATAGAAAGTAACATATAAGTTTGAAATTGCGAAAAATGTATTTCTGCATTTTTGGGGTCCCGTATTTAAGGGGGAGCCTTCAGGTAAAATAAATTTTTAAGAAAATAATTTCTAAGTGTCGTAATGAATAAATCAAAAACGAAAACCTTTTTATAATTGCTTAAAAAATACAAAGATAATACCGTTACTAAAAATAATTTTATTTCGACCAAAACATCCCCACCCCTTTTTCCAAATTTTTGCAAAAATTTAATACATTCATTCACTCCGGAAGATAGTACCTATCTACCAATTTTTTTAAAAATCGGTCAACAGGGTACAGAGTTATAAAAGTAAGTACAGGCTAACTTAATACGTAAAGATGCCCCAAAACCCCTTCTGACAAAAATTGATTTTTTGGAAATAGAAGCATAAGTATAACATTTTTTTCTCACATTATTACAATTTACTAAGATTAATTTTCTTTAATGTTGAAGCACAAAACTTAAAAAAAAAAAAAACACTAATTTTTACTTCCTTGTACAAAGTAAAGGAAGTACTGCGATCGCGACAAATAACGATTTTCAGATTTCAACGGAGATATCCATTTTGACAACCCTGAATGTCAAAATTCAGGGATTCAGTTCTGTACGTACGTATGTGCATATGTATCTTGCATAACTCAAAAACGATTAGTCGTAGGATATTGAAATTTTGGATTTAGGACTGTGGTAACACCTAGTCTTTTGACTGCAATCGACTCAACAAAAAGCCCAAAATTCAAAACAATTTGGATTTTGGACCCTTTCTTAATTGCAGTAATAAGTCCTCATTGAGAGCTTTTCAACGATATATCATAAGTGGTACTTTTTTCACTGGTTCCAGATTTATAGCCAAATAAAATTTTAATTAATGAAATATTTGGATCTTGCAAGAGGAGGTATATCCGTTCAAACCGATTTCATCTCTTTTTTTTTATTTTTAATTAAATATATTTTATTTTTTATTTATTTATTATATATATTTATATTATTAACCTCTGATTGTAAAAAGATTTTTATAATAAATAATAATTCAATAATAATAACAAAAAGAAAAAAAATATCCCAAGTTATTAAATAAAATTTTAAGTAGTTTTCATTAAAAAAAAAAGTTTATATTTAATTTAACAGGCGTACAAGGAATTTATATTGTGTCCACGTCAGATTCTTTTTTTTACTGATCTATATACTTTCCCGTTATATATCTATAACTATAACAGAATTTTCGCTACAGTCGGAAAAGTAAAAAGCAGAAAAAATGAAATCAATCATCCTTACAACTTCCTTTTATTAATATTTTTCTTTACAGTTAGATAAAACAACAACAATGAGACCCATTGCATGCTAATTATACTAAAACTTTTTGAAATCACAAGGGAGATATCAAATGTAGTTTTCCAAGCGGAACGCAGTGTTTAAGTAAACAGTGATGGGAGGTCACGCGATACGAAACTGATGTAAAAGTGAAACAGAGAGTGTAAAGGGTATAAGGAACGAGGAAGGAAAGGAAGAGAAGGGAAATAAGCCCGGTTTGGAAATTTATGTTCTTCGTATTACGTACATGAGAGGTAGGCTATACAGAAATTAATTAAGCTCTCAAGAGAAGGATAAATAACTGTATAAATGTCTGATTTGGATAATAATCAGCGTAAATACATTTACATAACCGGAATAATCAAAAATATTGAGCAATAACAGAATATTTTAATATAACAATGATTAAAACCGTTTCATATGACTGAAATTGAACGCTTTGCGTAAATCATTTGAATAATTAAGGAAGTTAACTTTTAAAATAAGTTTCTTACCATTTCCATACAACGATTCTCCTACGGAAAGAACCAATTTTCCAACTATTTAACTCTTTCAAGCATGGAGAATTGTAACTGATATGGTGGTGTAATTTGAATAATTTTTTCTTTATTTGATGACACATAGACAAAAGAACATTTTTTAGTGTTTCTCTAAGTGTTATACTATTTCTTGAATTGTTTTTTTGCGTACATTACAGATCTGTAAATACAATTTTTCTATCACCCCTAGTTTTAAATAAATTACGCTTCAAAAAAAAATTAAGGGAAAATATAGTTAAAATCAGTAAAATTTATAATTGTGCACGGCCATACCTGTGGTAAAATGACTTCGCTGATGCTTTTCTTTTATAAATAGCCTCAGGCACATCTCGAATTAACGTCCGACAGTAATCGGCTAGCATGTTAGTTCACCGTCTTCGTCACTTGTATCTCCGAGGTTGTCCAGGAAAAATTCAGATGTGAGTGGAGGAAATGTATTTTCAAAGACATATTTCATCCCATAGCTCTGTATGAAGTAAGAAGTTGATTAAAAATATCGTGTCAATTGTCGAGTTTTTTGTTTGCCAAGAAACATTTTGCAAACGTCTTTAAATGAAGCCAGCCCAAGCTGCACTTTCTACATTATTTAATAGTGAGCTTAAGTACATCATTTTTGACCAACTCTCTTATTTGAGGACCAAAAAATATTCCTTCTTTAATTTTTCCTTCACTTACATTCGGAAATTTCTTCCTGATGTACAAAAATTCGGGACTATCATTCTTCTTTGCTTTTACAAAATGTTTCATTAGTCCTAGCTTGATATGATGAGGGGGTAAAAATATATTTTTGGGTTCAACTAAGGTCTCATAAATAATCATTTTTCCCATTTGGAGTTAAGTTTTCTCGTTTCTTCCACTCTTTGGTAACATAATGTTTATCCCCAGCACGGTTGTCCCACTCGCAAAGAAAATACATGTACTTAGTACAGCCTAGCTGCATGCCTAACAAAATAGCTATAACTTTCAAATCACCACACATGTTCCAGCTATGTTTTTTATAGTTTATTTTTTCAAGAACGTCTTTCATCACGTCGTAGGTCTCTTTCAAATTAATACCGTAAGGGATTGGTGACGAAGCATATTTGTTACCGTTGTGCAGTAAAACCACTTTTAAACTATACTTGGACGAATCTATGAAAAGGCGTCAGTCCTCAGGAATGAACTTGTCGTAAGTGCGACATAAGCTCATCAATATTTGTGCAATAAACCAAATTATTTTCACCAATAAAGTACTGAGAAAGTTTTTTTGTCGGCTTCGAAAGCCCGAAATGTTGTATTTTCTTGAAGTAAATTCCAACTTGCAGTCTTGATCTTAATAGTTTAGCTTGATTTTTTGATAAATTTAAATCTCTAACCAAGTCACCTTGTGATACAAGATGTGGCTTATTGGAAGGCAATTCAAAATCAAAATCATGTTGTCTTCTTCAGTACTGCGTGATTCTCCATCGCTGCTTTCGAAAATGCATTCACAGGTGGCTCAGGAACTGGAATAATTTTACTTCAGGTACAAACCTGATTGCAGATTGTAATGAAGGATATTTTACAGTATGTTTATATTTTTTAGAAATTTCAGATACATTTGTTAAACAAAAGTAACAATCGGTTACATGATACTTTTGTTCACACCAAACCATACGTACATATGTCATATGTGACTATGATATGATTTAATTCTTTATCTAGTATTGCTTATTTGTAGCTTACAAATTACGTTAACAAAGTTCAACAATAAAAAATGACAAAGTACAATATAGGAGCTTATAATGCTAACTATAAGTTGAAAGAGAAAAAAATCATTTAATTAAAATTTAAAAAATTTTTCAAAAATGGTGGGTGATAGAAAGATTTTGAGTTCATATTCGTTTTCAGCACCAAAAAACAGATTTAAATCATGTATCGCATGATAGGAAACAAACATAATATCAGTGTGATTAATAATTCAAATACTAACAAAAATGTTATAGGATAATACACAAATCCTTATATAATGAATAACCTTTCATGTAATGATAATATTATTATTATTATTAATGATACATTATGCTCAAATTGATGGCTGATGTTTGCGGTTTATCTTATTACCTTTTCGGAAACGTTTCATAGAATGAACTGTGTTAAATATGATTTTCTTATTTGAATAACAGTTAAATTGATACGTGTTAGGAATATCATGATTATTTACTCTATAATTCAGAGCAACATCATGTTTCTGCATGACAACACTCCTAATAACCGGAATTTTAAATAGTTAATATTTGCCTCTTTTCGTAACAGATTATCAGTGGTTGGTGATCCAACTTGACAGCAAACACTAAATATTTAAGTGTACGCGCATTGGTCGCAGCATCCAACATGTTTCCGGCAACCAAGACAACATGTACGATCAGCTGGTTGCATCGTTTATTCTTTTCAGGAGAAAGGCAAGATGTAACATTAGTATCCTTGCCATCTATTGATGATCTCGTACGTATTTAACAGATCATCAAATACTTTGTAAATCATTGTTAGAAATTTAAAAAAAAATATTTTCATACTGTCTTTTCCATCGGTTTGTTCTAGTGGTTAACTTGTCGACGCAAATCAGTTGCTTAACAGCTGATTTTTGAAGTCGACGGTTCTAAGGTTCAAATCCTAATAAACGTTAATTGCTTTTTTAAGGTTTCAATGCTACACGGTGGTTAGGGTTCAATTAACTACACGTCTCAGGAGTAGTCGGCCTGAGTCTGTACAAAACTGCATGTCATTTAAATTCATACATATCATCCTCATCTCATTGGGCCGCCATGGGAGAGTCTTTTATTGTTCACATTTCAACGATTGAAACGTACACCTTAGAAAAATAAAATATTGTCTTTCTTGTAAAAAAAAGAAAAATTTTATTCTACACTCTGAACTCCAAAATTAAACTGGATGCACTAGACAAACAACTCTCTCTTTTTGTCTTGTTAGTCTTCGGAACCACCCTAAGGTATTACTTCAGAGGATGAATACGGATGATATCTACGAATGTGAATGAAGTGTATTCCTGCACAGTCTCAGGTCGACCACTCCTGAGAAGTGCGGTAATTGAAATACAACCACCAAAGAACACCGGTGTCCGTGACTAGTATTCAAATCCGTATAAAAGTAATTGACTTTATTAGAATTTGAACCTTAGAACTCTCGACTTCGGAATAAGCTGATTTACGATTACGAATTAACCACTACACCATTCCGGTGGGCACTAGATAATCAACTGGTCGCCGACAACTGCTTGTTTAGTGTGTAACGACCTTTATTTCTTTACTTTTAATAAATAAAAAAGAACTTTCCCAGAATTTGACAAATCTTCATCAGAGAAGCATCGTACAATAAACATTTATGAGATAAAATTAATAAAAAATTATAAGATAAAAAAACTAAAAATGGGAAAAGAAACTAACTAACAATTTAAAATATAAATGCATGAAATAGTAGGAAATTAAATATGTAAAGATGCTAAATAAATAAAATAACTACAGAATAAATTACAATTCAGCAAATGTCACTGAAACAATTTGAGCAAATAATTACGTTCACCTTGAACCTGATGCAAAAAGTTGAATTTCACCTATAAATATGATTTAAAAAATGATTTCTGTAAAATAAATCTTATTTTAAATAAATAGGGGGGGGGGGTAAGTAACATCTTTTAAATGTTTGGATAATTAATAAAAAAATCAACAACTAAAATATAGAGTGGAGCAAAACATGCTGACACATTTGACTTGTGGGTCTAATATTTATTTTTAATTTTAATTTGATTACAACTTTACATACCGAATTCAGTGTTTTTGGAAAGTTATTTTACTGTATGACATGTCCAATATGGCCGCCTTTTCGCCTAACAACCTCTTCAAGGCGAGTGTGTACAGTTCTGATGATCCTGTGACACAAGTCCTTATGAATCTCTTCATACAACTGAACTATCCGCGTACGCATTTCCTTAAGATTTGCAAGTCTTAAGCGGAAAATTTTCGTTTTACACATCTCCATAAAAACAAATCACAAGGATTTAAATACGGGCTCTAAGTTGGTCAAAAGAAACCTCAATTGTAACGGCCCGAGGAGCGATTTAAAATTAAACGATTACCAAAAACTGAATTTAAAAAATCCAATACAAAATTAGCGGCGTGAGGGGTTGTATCATTTTTCTTAATTCATTGAGTATCTATAAACAATTCAGTCGCAAGCAACTTGAGTAAAAAATCATTTCTTAACATATCCAAATAGCGTTGAAAATTAACTACCGTCGAAAAAACTGGCCCTATCGATCCGTGTCTGGATAAAACTGCCCAAATGGTTACTTCAGTCCTATTTTGTTGTTTATCAAACACGATTTTGCTTGTTAACAGTACCATTTATGTAAAAATAGGCTTCGTCTGAAAACCAAGTGTTGAGCAGAAAATCATCTTTCCCTTCCGAGCGCTGTGCAAACTCCAATCTTTTTTGCTTGTTAGCTTGTGTCAACTTATGCAGGACAGTCAGTTTGTATAAAAACAGCTCGAGATCACTGTATAACATTCTTTATTCAGTACGACGCGATATTCCAATTTCTTGTGAAGCTCACCGGGTAAACTTTACCGGGCTACATTGAATAGCAATTCGAAGTGCTTAGATATTTCCCGAAGACCAAACGGGAGCTTCTTTCGGTAGTTTCTCATCTTTTATGCTGCCTTCTTCTTAAAATTTACGATACAAACGGAAAATAATGTTTGTTCACCGTAACACTTTTTGATTCAACATAAAGAAACAAAACATTAGCGCACTCTGAACTAGGCAAACGCCCATAATCGGTCAAAGTCCAACAATAACTGACGTGTTGCGGAATAAAAGTGAAGACAAAAGACTAGGTGACGTCTATCGGTATTTTCATGAACTAGGGATAACGCATGTACGTACAATATGAAACAACATGTAAAAAACGTTTTTTATAATCGACTTTACAAATGTGTCAACTTATTGCGCGCCACTCTGTATCATCAGCCTTTTTCGTAAGATGAAGTATTATGTTGCATTACACGAAGACAATGCTATTGTCTGGTTTGATAAAAGTGGAATATTATTTTTGTACTATTATTTTCAGCAAAAAAATACAAGTATAAAAGAAAATATTTAATTTACTGACTATCGGCTTACATGATTCACGTTTAGGGGTATCAAACGTGATCTGACAGCCCGTTTTTGTAACTTGAAACACGTTCCAATGTTTGAAAGAAAATTAAGACATAATATTTTACTTAACACGAAAATATACTTAGGTATAATAAATCTTTAATAATGATTATAAACTTAAAAGTTCTATTAAAATGTTTTAAAGTAAAAGAATATAGTCTGATTTTGTTGCAAACTAAATCAATTTGATCATCTCGCAAGAATTATTATTAAACAAAACACCCTGGAATTTTGTACTGTAAGTAACAGAACTACTATCGTCATCATTAAAGGAATTCTATCCACGCGATTAGGAATGTTAGGTCTACTTCCAAAGAAATTTCAATGCTGAAATTTTCTTCGATTATAATGGAAATGAGAGGCAAATTTATACGATAAAAGGCAGTTTAATAATGGTGTTGAGGCTGCTCACACTTATTTCAACAACATATATGTATTTTACAATAAAATGTTTGATATTAAACATTTAATTCTGTATCTAATACGCTGGTTAGGGCGTAATTAATACTTGCACTTAACGATGCAATTAAATCATTAATACATCAAAGGCTTTGCATATACAATTATGCTTATATAACACGGTGCATTATTACACATACATGGTGGTCTCTAATTAATCTGAACCTGCTGGTAATTTAAAAGTAACGGAAAAAGTTTTTTTTTATACTAATAACTTCTTTGTTAATCAAACGTGATTTCAATTAATTTTTTCAGTAAAAAAATCTGATGTGGATATCACGTGACTTCCTTGTACGCCTATTTAATTACATATACACATATTTTTAAAATCAGAGGTTCATAATTATTAATAAATCAAACAATTTAAATTTAAAAAAAAAAAAGGAAATTAAGTCGGATTCGAACCGATGTTCCTTCCCATTGTACGATCCAAATAATTCATTAATTAAAATATTATCTGGCTATAACTCTGGAACCAATGAAACTAAATACCATTTATGATATACCATTGAAAATCTCTCGTTGAGGGCTTATTATTGTAGTTAAGAAAAAGTCCAAAATCCAAATTTCTTAGATTTTGTGTTTTTTGGACACTTTTGGTTCAGTCGATTGCAATCAAAAAAGGAGATGCATAACTAGATGTTACAACAGTCCTAAATCCGAAATTTTAACATCCTACGGCTAATCGTTTTCGAGTTACGACATACATACGTACACACATATGTACGTACAGACGTCACACCGAAACTAGTCAAAATGGATTCAGGATGGTCAAAATTTGGTTATAACTTTGGAACCAATGAAAATATGTACCACTTATGATATAACGCTGAAAATTTTTCAATGAGGGCTGATTACTACAGTTAAGAAAAAATCAAAAATCAATTTTTTTTGGATTTTGAGCATTTTTGGTCAAGTCGATTGCAATCAAATGGGGAGGTGCATAAGTAGTTGTTACAACAGACCTAAATCCAAAATTTCAACATTCTACGACTGTTCGTTTTTGAGTTATGCGATGCATACGTACGTATCTTGTACAATCACGAGATACGTATACGTATGATGGAGATACGTATACGTATTCGACCAAGGATGGTCGAAATTTATACTTCCGTTGTAATCTGCGTTCACAATTCTTCCTTTACTTCGTACAGAAGTAAAAATTTTAGTTTTATTTAAAAATTGTTCACTAAGGATTAACAAATATTCAGTCTGGGTTAATGTTGCGTTGTACATAGTGTCCTATGAAAGGGGCAACGAAATATAACAAATTTTATTTAGAAGCAATACATTGATCAAAGTCCATTATACATATCAGTTTCTAAGTCTCGGGAGAACTTCGAGATAAATTCTGAATATTGTATAATAAATATACTAAAGTATATATACAAAAACAAAGAATTGATTAGTTAGGATTTTACTTCCTCGGGAGATACAAAGGAGAAAGATTATTATCGTGTCAGTAATGATCGACCGAGATGTTTTATGACTCACAGGGCCTTGAAATATCGAGTTTCGTCATAAAACCGCTTACAAAAATATATGTGTGTGTTGGCCTCTGTTTCACCTTATATCTCAGGAAGTACTTGATGTAGATATATGAAATTTGATAGGATAACTACTTCTATCTATACACGGGCCATTGTTCCTATAACTTTTTTTAATCTTGTACGGAACCAGATTTCTTTACTGAACATGTTTTATCTTTTCGTAATAATACTATAAATATTGAATAATTAAATCATTAATATTTAAAATCATTATGACGTATTTGAAATAAAAATCTGTCAGCAGGAAAAGTTATGTAACTCGTAATCATAGTTTTTTTATATTGACTAAATTAATAAATAATAGTTTTATAAAGCTGGCAAAGTATAGCATGACTTTTTCGCTATGGCGGTAAAGTCACTGCACAGCTTTTTCATCGAAAAATCTGGAAAGGTTTTACAGCTCAACCACTAAGGGTCTGATTTTAACTTAAACATTTTTTAAAATAAATTTAAAAGTGTTTTTTAAATATTTAAAAAATAAAGTTTATTTTTAATGAAATAAAGGGAAAAAAATTGCTTCTCATTTGTTTCTCGGAATATAACATAGGTTCCAAACCTATTTTAATTTTTAATAATATTTTTCGTTATAGTGAACAGGTTTTTAAATTGTTCAAAAAGTGACTCAACCTTTTGGGAAAATGTGTAAGTTACAAAAGTTATTGAAAGTGGCTTCTATTATGCAATTCACACAACTAAATACGATATTGCATGCTCTTAAACAAAATGTAATGTTTGTTGAGAAATTGCTGCGACACATCGTTCTATTTCGCTTTGCATTTCGTGAATGGTGTGAGGATGAGTTTTTGTAAGCAGCATCCTTAAAATATATCCACAAGAAAAATCAGGAGGAGATAAATCAGGAGACCGAGGGGACCACTACTCCTTCAAAATCACTTGTTCATGAAAACAGTGATCCAAGAAAGTCATAGTGTTGTTGGCTGTATGAGCCGTAGCACTGTTCTGCTGAAACCACGTGTACTCTAGTCGGTTTGCAGGTACAGTTTTTAGAAATTGTTAATCCATCTGAATGTAGCGCTCACTGTTCACTCTGCCGTGAAAGAATGTCAAGAAAATTCGTCTACGAGAAATTGAACACTAAACACCCAGTTTTTGTCCACGCAAAGGAGACTCGTGCAGCTGATGTAAATTTTCTGTACACGAAATGCGTGAATTCTGTTCATTCACGCATCCATCAAGGTGGAATCATGCCTCTTCAGACCAAAACCGATCATCGAGTTCTTCCCCGTCTGGAGTTATAGATAACATGAACCGCTGACAGAAAGCTACTCTTTTTACAGTGCCTGCAAGTAATTCGTGAACAACACGAATTCTGTACGGATGTATCTTTAGACACTAATACTATACCGTGTGGGCAGTACCAACCGAGAGACCAAACTGGCTAGACAGGCGTCGCACAGACTTCTTGTGACTAACAGAATATGCAGCTTGCACGTCGATCAACTTTTCTGGTGTTAACACTTTTGGCTGCATCTGCCACATTCCCTGTCTCTTGAAACTTTTCGTACAGCCGCTTGATGAAGGAGTTGTTTGGTGCATTCATACCATACTTTCCTGTGATGATATTCTGGTTGTGGGCATAACAGGCACATGTAATATGCCATTTATGCCCAGTAATATGTATTGGAAAACAAGGAATATTCTCTGCTGCATTGTGTAACCCATTTTCCTTTTTCTTTCTTTTTTTTTCCTGTTTAGCCTCCGGTAACTACCGTATAGATAATACTTCAGAGGATGAATGAGGATGATATGTATGAGTGTAAATGAAGTGTAGTCTTGTACATTCTCAGTTCGACCATTCCTGAGATGTGTGGTTAATTGGAACCCAACCACCAAAGAACACCGGTATCCACGATCTAGTATTCAAAATCCGTGTAAAAATAACTGGCTTTACTAGGACTTGAACGCTGTAACTCTCGACTTCCAAATCAGCTGATTTGGGAAGACGCGTTAACCACTAGATGGGTGGGTAACCCATTTTCCTGAATTAAACTAGCAACAAAGGAGGCAACATTCTACCATAAGGTTGCATTACTTCAATGAACACTCTGTATAATGTTCTTTTGGTGGGCGGGCTCACACCTAAAGATTAAATCTGATAATATATTTTCTGTATATGCTAATTACCTCTAATCTGATAATATGAACAATTAGAAGTAACAACATTTTTATACGGTTTTTTAACTGGCCTAATTACTGCAACATTAGAAACTATCAATTAATTGAGATGTTGTACAGTGATCGAGTTGGTAATTACTTTGTAAGGTTGTGTACGATTAACTTAATTATTAATTAATTTGCATTTATGTTAACTATATTTTGGATATAATATTTCAAGATCAGGCATAAAAAATAAACTTATAAAATAAAATTAATCAAATTAAAAATAACAAAATGTATGGAAGTACTACTTTAATAATGGTAAAATAAAATATGCCTTAAAATAATTTTATTTTTTAAATTTAAATAAATGATTTAAAAACGTAGGAAGTATTTTTGAGTAATCTTTTTTAATCAACCAAAGTTAGTTAATTCCGTAATGATGGGAAAAATAAAGAATAAAGGGTGATGTTTCAAATATAAGAATATTTTTTAACAAGAGATAATAAAAGAAAGTGTTGGATAAGGTTAAATATGATGAGTCAAAACTTCAAGACAAAAAATACAAAAGAAATAAAGAATTAAATTAAAAAAGTTAAATGATTACAACAGTATATATAAATAATATTGTTTGAGTCTCGTTTAAATAAATAATTATTAACAGATAAAAGAAACCGTTAAAATATCGCAACGATTCACAATGGAAAGTTATAATTTCAAAAATGCGGATGGAGAAACTTTACATCAGCATCAAACGAATTTACACTAGATAAACATTGCGTAAAAACAGCACAATAGCGTACTAAACTATAAATAAATAAATAACAGAAGACAATTAACAACACTTTAAATAAGAATAAAGAATTCTGGCGACTTAAGAAATAGCATACAAGATACTTTGTTCTATTTAAATATAAACACGCACGCGCACAAGCATCCCCGTCAAAAGTTCGCCGCTTTAAATGGTTATTGCGTTTCCCGTCGCGGGCAATTTTTTTTATTTCATGTTTTTTGTCATGTAACCGCATGTAGATGAATCATACAATAATAGTGGCTGTGTTGGTTGAGCTGCCGCGCTGGGCACTATTGTACCCCTTAAAAAAATCAAAATTAAAAAAAACCCGAAAATGATTTTTAGATATTTATCTAGAGATTTACAAGCCCCGATTTAATATAATCGAAAATAGGGAAAATTCATCATTGTTCAACATTTATTTATTTTTCACTTCTTTCAAGGTCGAAATCCAGAAAATGTTTTAATTCGTTTTAGATATTCACATGAAATTTACGTACACCAAATATCGAACTGATATCTTCATTTGTTAAAAAAAAATAGTCGGGTTTAAAAAAAGATATAAACATCCATTTTAGCCCTTTAAACTCGGAATTTAAAAATAATCTAGAAATTGGTTTTTGGTTATTCACAAAATTAAACAACCAAATATCAAGTTGATATCAACGTTTGTTATGGAGAAATTAAAAAAAAAAAAAAATTGTATATTTCATCGTTAATCTATTTTAAACCTTTTAACAGGGGAATTACAAAAAATCCTTTCTTAGTGTGCACTAAGAAGAAGTTATATACAAATTTTCATCAACTTATCTTCAGTACTTTTTGCTGTGAATTGATTACGAAGGAGTCACGACATGTTATTTAAAATATATAGATAGATATATATATTTATACAAACGTATAAATGTTTTGTAAATGTACTAGTATAAAACGAGAAATGTTGTAAATAGCTTTCCATATGTCCGCAAGTTTACATTGGTGGTATGTTCATTATGAAATGTCTATTGCTATTTTTAACTGTTAAAATGTTGGTGCCAACAAAATTATATAAAGCTGTCCACAATAAAAAACCGAGACATCATAATTTCCAGGAAACCTTACTGAATTTTAAATTATCTATTTTTGTTTATTAACTATACAAAAAAAAAAAAAAAAAAAAAAAAAAAAAAAACACTTTAATCTTAAATTTGTAATAAAATTTAAGAAGTATTTTCAGGCTAAACTGATAGTAAAGCTTAAGTGCAGTTGGGTGAAAAATATGCAAAATTTTAATCCCCCCCCAAAAAATAACTATTTAAAAAATAAACGCTAAATGGTTGAGCAACAATTTCTAAATTAAAACAAATTTGAAAGTTCACTGCAAAAGAGACCTTCAATTTTTTATTAGCTTTTTTTTTGAAAAAAAACTTTTTAAATAATGAAAAAATAGAAGCATTCCAAACGAAGTATAAATCAATCCCATAAAACAACTGTACATGTTACAAGATCAACAAAGAAATCTTTCCAAATACTTTAATAAGCCGTATAAAACATATAACAAAAAATAATCAATAATTTAAAATAAAGATCTAACAGAAAACTCTCAATTAATTACTGAATATGTGAAAATTTAATTCATGAAGTTTGAAGATGAAAATAATTCTATTATAAAATAAACTTCCAGTTAAGAGTATGTAAATATTTATTATTCGATAGAAGACAGGTTTGAATCTATCTTAGCCTATTAAAAGTAACAGTGGTGTGGCCGGTTCATGTTCACCTTTAGAAAGAGATCACTGGACAACTTGATTGTTATGCGGTAAGATAAACTTACCTCATTACAAGGTATCGATTATTAATACACGTTATCCAAAAGAACTGCTAAAGGAATCGGTACAATTAATAGGTTACAATTAATCGGTACTTATAACAAATAGGTTTTTCAATAACTTTACCATGTTCCAGCATATCTTTGTATATGATAGATGAACTAAATTCAACTGATTTTCAGTCTACCCGGCAGAGGTACATTATATCATACAAACGATACTCTTTAATTAACCCATAAGTTATAAGAAGATACAGAATTCCTTTCTTAAGAAAAACATATGTTTTTAATTAAATATTATTACAAATAAAAACATTAGAAATAAAAATATTGGTACTTTTTTTTTGTATTACGCCTCCCACTTTTTTTTTTGTAACCCTATAACTCAATAAAAATAAGCAAATACTACATTATTATACCGGTCATTTTAAACATTCTCCATATTAACATACTTTACGCAGCAAAAATATAAGTATTATTGCTTATAATTATAAACATAATCTAACTAAACTTAACCTACGCTCACATCGCTCGCTAACCTTGACTAATTAACAGTATTGATTATTTAAATAATAAATAATTGCAATTACAGAGTTTATTATTTAAATACTCAAAACATTACTGTGTTAAGTTGTCAAGATTAGCGAACAAAGCGAGCGTAGATTAAAGTTTGGTTAAATTATCTTTTCTTGTTTGTTAAACTCATAAAAATCTCTCGACTACACTGGAGAATTTCTGGAAAACTGAAGAAATTATTACTGATGCTTCAGTTAATGGAATCTCTAATGTGAAAAACATTTTCAGTCCAACACTGCTCGATCAAGGCAAATTTGTCGTGTCGTTACCATGGAAATTTAATAACATTCAACAAGGTGATTATTTTGATAACGGTAAAAATATATTGTTATCTTTAGAAAGAAAAGTAATCAACAATGCCAAATTTAAAATGGACTATTCCGCTTTCATTCAGGAATATTTAGAATTAGGTCACATGTCATTACTCAATTCCAATGATTTGTTAATTACCAAATAGAATTTACCCCGCCATCCAGTATTCAAGCCTTTTAGTCCAGTTCCATTTTCCAAAGACCCAACTTGGGTTTGTTACGAAGGAATAATTAATTTATATAATAATCATATATATATATATATATATATATATATATATATATATATATATATGTGTGTGTGTGTGTGTGTGTGTGAATTAATTACAAGTTCAAAGATCATATTAAAAATGATTTAGAATAATTAAACCTAATCGAGGCATTAAACCATGGCGGCATATTATTCGACATTTTACAGTAATTTAATATCTTCACCTTGACAAACAATAATGTTTTAATTTGAATAATAAATAATTACCGACCTCCGTGGCGTGAGTGGTAGCGTCTCGGCCTTTCAACCGGAGGTCCCGGATTCGAATCCCGGTCAGGCATGGCATTTTTACACACGCTACAAATCATTCATCTCATACTCTGAAGCATGCATAACGGTGGACCCAGAGGTTAAAAAAAATATTTGCATAGTTTAAATACTCAAAACATTACTGTGTTAATTAGTCAAGGTTAGGTTAAAAATATATATATATATATTTATAAAATAAATAAATATAAATGGATATAAAAATGTAACATAATAGTTATATCGGGTGATATTAACAATAACACAAAAGTTTACAATTTATTGGTCGACGGGGTAAAAAATAAGTACCAACAGATCTATAAATAATTAGAGATAAACTATTTATACAATATTGATTTTCAGTCTAATATTATACAGCTTGCTTTGTCTGATGGTGTTTTATATATATATATATATGTTTTTTTCCGTTAGCATGCGTACCACTTCGTTCAACTTACGAACACCCACCCTCATAAAAAAAAGAAGCAAATCACATCCTCTTTCCTATACAAGGTCAATGTCGAATACTAAACAACAACCATATTCATATTTCGTTTTATTTCTTTACTACCCTTGAAACTATAATATTTCCTTTACTTTATATCTAAAAATATAAATACTAGAGCTAAAGGATTATGTAAATGAACAGAATACATTTTTTATTATGATCCTTAAATAGTTTAAATAAATTTAAGATTGAATAAAATATTTTAAAACTGTGTTAATTCTCTTAAGAAAAGTTTATTTGTAAATTTTCAGATTGTAATTATTTAATAAAATATATTTTAATAGAAGTTTTCCAAGGTAAAGAAACTAAAACCAAAAGATCCCAACAAGAGCTAAAAGAACTGAAGATATCTGAAAAAAATTATAACATAAAGAGAATGTTTAAAGAAAATATTAAAAAATTAAAATAAAAGGTTCCAAAAAGCGCCAAAACGTAAGAACAACAGAGCTGAATTTTCTGAGGAACGAAGGAAAGAGATATCAAAAAGAATAAAAAGGTACTGGGCAGATATAAAAATAGAAAATAAGAAACAACTACAAATAAATAAATGTCTATCATGTTCAACAGTGATGTTTGGGGGCGAAAAACAAAATAATTAATAAACATTTTAATAATATAAAAACAATATATATTTTTTATTATTATTTTTAAAAACAGTAGAAACCCTCAGGACCGTAATAATTTTTAAAAACTAACCATTATGAGAAAATATTAACATTAATCGGTACTTACGTATTAACGCCAAAGTAGTCAATCGGATTTCGGTGGAAAATGGGCCGAAACAGATTGAAAACAAAATATAAATGGGTATTTATATTTACTTATTTTATAAATAAAATTTAACCAAACTTAACCTACGCTCGCTAACCTTGACTAATTAACACTAATTTTTTGAGTATTTATTTAATAAATTCAGTAATTATTGCAGTTTGATTATTTAAATTGTAGTTACTATAGGTTAAGTTTGGTTAAAAATATATTTATAAAATAAATATTTATTTATTTATGTTAAACTCTATATCGACCCATTTCCCACCGAAATCCAATCGACTTTTTTAAATAAAGCTGTGGCTGCGGTGGCGTTAATACGTAAGTACCCATTAATCTAGTGGATGGATGATCTATGAATCAAAAAATTAATAAAAAGTAATACAACTAATAAAACTTAAAAATTCTTTTCAGTTTTTCTGATTTAATCCTTGTTAAAAAGTAAAGAGTTTTTTTATTTATTTATTTTTTTCATTTTACAATTAGAAACTTTTTCATTTTTTTAAATAAAAAGTGAAAATATTAAAATTTTCATATTAAAAGAAGATTTTTGTAGAGTATTTTTCTTATAAAACATAAATAATAATAATATTCGTAAACAACAGAAGCAATAAGTGGTTTGTACAGAGAAAAAATAAACAAAGTGTATGAAAGGAAGAATGCCGAGACCGTTAGGACGCCCAAATATTAGATGGGGGATGATGTGAGAAACCATCTGCAGTGATTGTAAGGAGATTATAACCTTTAGGGGGGATAGACAGGTGTGGAGAAGTCTAAAGTGTGAGGTAATGAACCGATTATGGTTCACATGACCTGTATAATAAATTAACAAAAGAGAAAAATAAAATTATTTGAAAAAAAAAATCGACGAACATCAATGTTGTGGACATCAATTGTCAATCCACCTGCCCGTTTTTTATTAAAAAGTACAAGGAGAGATTTAACAAATATTTTTAAGACGTTCGTTAATTATAAAAATATAAATAAGAAATTAAACACCTTCACACACAATAAAACACAACAAAAAAAAAATTACCTTAAAAGATAATAACAAATATCAGAAATGATACTTTTTTGAAAGATTACAAATAAAAGTAATTTAAATATTATGATATATTGGTGTTGAAACAAATAAAAAAGTAATTTAGTAAAAGTAAAAAGAATTATAAAACAATATAAACATAGTTCATTTATTTTAATTATGAAAAACTTTGGTCAATTTTTTTTTTTGGTTGATGATATCGCCACATAAGCTTGAACCTTGTGCGTGGGATATGGAAATGAAATTTTGTAGCGTAAAAAAATACCATGCCTGACGGGGATTCAAACCCTGGACCTCCGGATGAAAGGCCGAGACGCTACCACTCCGCCACGAAAGTAGGCGTTGCATTCTAAAGATCTAACTAATCAATCGTTGTCAAATTACAGTAACTGAACATGCAATTGTATATTTTTCTTAATGTGGTAATTTAAAATGAAGAATTAAAATATAAAATAAATCTTCAATTTTCTTTATAAATAAAACAAATTACATTTAAAATAAATATCAATAAAAAGAATTTCATAAATTATTAAGCGTAAACGAAAACAATCACACACTGAAAGTAAATAATAACTTAATAAATACCTGCTTGTGTTAATTAATCAGCCATAAGATGAGGTGTATTGAAATGCACTTTATTTTCAGTTACGAAAACTTTTTTAATAAATATAAAAATTTATGCGTAAAAGAAAACGGTAGTTATCACAAATTCTAATACTAAGTAAAAGAATTGTATTTTTTTTTTTAATAAAAAAACACTGGTGAACAAAACACATCAGATCTCACATGCTAAGTTATTAATTTATTTCAACAAATTTTAACGCACTAAATAACATCCGATAAATATTTTATATAAAATAATATTCAAATAAACACATTTAACATAATTATTTTAAATAACTTTAAAAAAATAAAATCAGTTTAATTCGAACAACAGACAACGTTTACTGCACTACACATTTTAAAACCGACGACGCACGAACAAGCTCTAGGTCAGCGTAATCACAAATCAGACGAAAGACTGGGAAGCTCTCTCACTGCGTCGATTGTTCACCCAGTGCAGGTAGAGTAGTGGTATCCCCACCCTCTTAATAACGACAACACCTGACTGAGCGACAAGTCGAGACTCGCCTGCCTGTCTTATTATACAATACACAGTGCTCTAACTATGCGCACTGCTTGAAGGTATTTTAAATATAATAGCGGTCAACGCATTAAACAAAGATATATAGGCTACAAGATTTTTTTTAACTGCTTTTTTAAATATAATATTTTCTAATTGTATTATGTATATATATCCTGTCATCACTAATTAAATTTCCATTTTAGATTTATTAATCTTCAAAATGAAAAAATGAACAGCCTTCAAACAAAATAAATGAATTGAATACATATAAATAGCCTTCAACTATAATTTTAAATGTCTGAAATGAACTTTATAATTAAATGTGTTGTAATTAGACCTATTTCGTTACATTTTTTATTTTTTATTTCCTTTTACAAAGTAAAGGAAGTATTGTGATCGCGAAAAATTTCGGTTTTCAGATTTCAACGGATATATCCATTTTGACCATTCCTGAATCCATCTTGATTAGATTCGACATGATTTCTGTACGTACGTAAGTATCTCGCATAACTAAAAAAACAATTAGCCGTAGGATGTTGAAATTTTTGATTTAGGACTGTTGTAACATCTAGTTGTGCACTTTTGCAATCAACTGGACCAAAGTGTCCAAATATCCCAAAATCCAATTTTTTTGGATATTGGGCTTTTTCTTAACAACAGTAATAAACCCTCATTGAGAGCTTTTCAACGATATATCATAAGTGGTACTTATTTTCATTGGTTCCAGAGTGTACCCAAATAAAATTTTAATTAATGAAATATATGTATCTTACAAGAGAAAGGCACATCGATAAAGATAAAAGACTTTATCTTATTTTATTATTTTTTTTAATTTAAAAATATTTATTTATTAATAATTATTAAATTCTGTAAAAAATGTTTTACGATAAATAAAATACGATATGCAATTTAATAGGCGTACAAGGAAGTCATGTAATGTCCACATCAGACTATTTTGTAATTAATTTAGCAGTGAACATGAAGGCATGTGTATAAGAATAACATTAAGAAAATTTTGTTACATAAAAATGGAATTTTCATTTTCTTGAATTTAAACAATTTTTAAGCCCTCCGTTAAGGATTCCAAGAGATCGGTACAACGATATAAATGAATATTATTGTTTGACTTTTCTTCTTTTTTTTTTTTGCTGTACAAGCAAAATTTACAAACGGTTTCTAATGACGAAACCATAGATAAATAATATGTTAAAATATCACTGGTGAGAGGGGCATCCAATAATGGGATCCACGAAAGCAAACAGTAAATGATTATAATAACAGGAAACGTCCATGTTTACTTATAGTAACGACTAAGATCCAATAAATTCTCATTGTGTGAGAATCAAAAGGACTATCAATCACTGGGTTCTAGAATTTGTGCAATTCAGTTCACATGCGAAGTCTTTTATAGACTTTTTATAGACTTTTTTTTTAAGTCTTTTATGAGAAGATGAACATAGGCAGATTAACGAACGAATAAAAATTAAACACAACGATGAATAAAAGACTGACAAAAATATGCGAATACAAAGCAAGAATACGAAAAACCATGAATGTCGTAAAACAACAATAGTAAATAGGTAGCAACCAAGATAAAAAAAATAGTAACAGAAACAGATACAAGATATAAAAATATATGTGGACACCACATAACTTTCTTGTTCGCTTATTAAATTACATATACACATGTTTTTTAAAATGAAAAATACATAAAATGTTATTTCATTAATAACTTCGGATATTTTTTCATATCTTTTATTGTTATTATTGAATTATTATTTACCGTAAAAATCTTTTTACTATCAGAGGTTACTAATTATTAACAAATCAATATATTTAAATTAAAAAAAAGAGATATCTGATACGAACCTTTTTCCCCTTGTAAGATATAAACATTTCATTAATTAAAATTTCATTTGGCTATACTCTGGAACTAATGAAAATGAGAACCGCTCATGATATACCGTTGAAAAGCTCTGATTAAGAGCTTATTACTATAGTTAAGAAAAAGTCCAAAATCCAAATGTTTTGGATTTTGGACTTTTTTGAACACATTTGGTTCAGTCGATTGCAATCAAAAGGGGAGGTGCATAAATAGAGATGTTCCAACAGTCCTAAATCCGAAATTTCAACATCCTACAACTAATCGTTTTTGAGTTATGTGAGGTACCTACGTACGTACAGATGTCACGCCGAAACTAGTCAAAATGGATTCAGGGATGGCCAAAATGGATATTTCCATTGAAATCTTAAAACCTTAATTTTTCGCGATTACAGTACATTATTTTACTTCGTACAAGGAAATAAAAAGAATAAAAAAAACCAGGAAAACAAAATATCTTCAACGACCATCGCTAAGGTCCAGCACATGAACCCTTTTCAATTGTCTAATGTCATCACCGTTGTCTAGCATGTTCAAAGCAAGGGAATTTATATGTATATTTACCCTTACCATGTTTTTAGAAATAAAACAATCAATCTCATCTCGAACAAACTGGATACCCAGGTATTCATATATTTCAGAATTCCTGACGAACCAAGGCGGTTGGATCATTTTCCTCAATATCTTTTTCTGTGACCTTTGGATCACTTTAATATCGGAAGATTCAAAAAAGATTTCACCACAAAAGTTTAAACAGTAAATCTTGTTTTTACAAATTTTTCACATCACCAAAAGAAAATTGTTTTTTTTTTACATTAAATAAGTTCTTTTCTCATAAATGAAGCAATGAAGTGTTTCTAAATAAAATTATTCGAATTATTCTAACTTTTCTTTGTTTTATTCAATTTATGTTACACTATTTTGTTCAGAATTAAATTCTCTACAAATTCTTTTAAAAAGTTTGATGTATTTATTAACAATTTTATTGTACGTCAAAAAAAAAAAAAACGTAAAAGGGTTTTTCCCCCACTTTATTGATTTTCATCCCAGGTTTTTCAAAAAAAATACTGCAGATACCGTTATGGGACTTATTTTATTCGATTTTTTTAGGTCAAACGCCATAAGATATTACTAATTCTGCCCCTTAATTAACATTCAAAAAATTTCCTTACAACCTCATTTCATCAGGGTAGCTGAAATCCGAGTGAAAACTTTCCCTAGCCGTAACCCGTAAAGAAAACATTTTAGGACATATGTTTGTTTATATGAACTTTTTCCATTATTTTCACGAGTTTATAAAAAACCTTCGTAATAATGGAAGAACTTCGTGATACACTCTGTATATGAAAAATAATTTTACAGAAAGTAAGCTGAACTCATACATGAAAGATGAGACGTTTTTATAAATATTAAAACTAATCTCATTAAAAAATTTTATAAAACATTTTTTTAAAGCGGCCAAAAATAACCTTATCAATTTGTATTTTTATTACCACGTGCGTAACTTTGGAACAACTTTTATTAAGATTTATAAAAAAATACGCTAAGCATTATAATATTTTTAAATCAATAAATACTATTGTAGTGAAGACCGATGGATGATCTGGTGAATAAACAGTAAAATAATAACGCAAAAATTGATGCAAATAATAAAATGTAAAAATTATGAAACTAGGAAGCACATAAAACGTTAAGCGTAAAAATCGAGGCAGTTATACGTCTCAAAATAGTAGTCTATAAGTTAAGAGAACTAATTTTCTTCAATATCACTTTTACAACTCATGTTTTACGTGTTATTTATTTTATTTTTTTAATAGTAAAAGATGTACAGCTTAGGAATATGAAATTTTAAAAAACCATATATTTTTAAAGGTAGCTCATAGAATAAAATTCCATACTCGCAAATTAGTGTCAATTAAAAAAAATATACATATAATAAAACACGCGTAATTTTTTTTATAAAAAAAAATCACGTTTAAATAAAAAATAAAGGATTACTGATGAATAGTTAAAATGCTGTTGAATAGAATGCTACTGACAAGCCATTTAATCTCTTAATTGTTCTCATAAATTTAAAAACTAAACGCACAAAAGGTGTTAGATTACGTTCATTTTTTTTTTTTAACTTGGATTGTCCTATTTGCTGCAGTATAATTACGAACTATATATTCTACTTTATATGCGTGAAATACCATGGAAATAAAACAGAAAGCAAATTCTAAAAACAAATTCATTTAATATTTTGAAACAATGGTTTAAAAATTAAATATATGTTTAATTTATTTTATTGTCATTCCTACCTATTATAAAATAAAAGGCATAATTGTTTTTCTAATAAACTTTTTTTATTTATTTATATTTTTATTTGTAGTCGCATCAACAATTAAAGTCATTAGCGACTTAACAGTATAATAAAACTGTACCGGTAAATGTGTAGTCTTGAACGAATTCAGGCCGACCATTCCTGAGTTAATATGGCCGACCATATTAATGTTAATAAAATACTTATACAATAATATTCAAATAACCTTTAATAACTTCGTCGTTCGTGAACTTTACAGTAGATGTTCAAAATGATTTCCTATGATCCCGATCCAGGTTCGTACACGCTTTATAACATTTGCAGCCACTTTTTGTAATGTTTGCTCAGTAATGTTTAAAATCTCAGTATCAATATTAGCCTTCAATTCGTCAAGTGTGCGAGGATTGTTTTTAAAAACTACAGTTTTTAAATACTCCCAAAGGAAAAGGTCTGTCTGCTGGTGTAAGATCTGGGGATCTTGGAGCTGACAACCCTTTTGATATTAACGACGGCCAAAAAGTTGGCGTAACGTATCCAGTATTTCATTAGCAGTATGACATATTGCCTTATCCTGCTGGAACCAAAATTCTCGTTTGAGTATACCTTAAACTGTTCGATTAAGGCAATCAAACTGTTCGATTTTTTGTGTCATCAGTCATTTTACTGGTTTGATGCAGCTCTCCAAGATTCTCTATCTAGGGCTAGTCGTTTCATATTGTTATACTCCCTCATCCTACATCCCTAACAATTTGTTTTACATATTCCAAATGACGCCTGCCTGCTCAATTTTTTCCTTCTACCTGTCCTTCCAATATTAAAGCGACTATTCCAGGATGCCTTAATATGTGGTCTATAAGTCTGTCTATTGTTTTAACTATATTTTGCTAAATGCTTATTTCTTCATAAATTTACCGCAACACCTCTTCATTTGTCATTTTATCCACCAATTTGACTTTTAGCATTCTTTTATACCACCATATTTCAAAAGCTTCTAATCATTTCTTCTCAGGTACTCCGATCGTCCAAGTTTCAATTCCATGTAAAGCTACGCTCGAAAGATATACTTTCAAAAATGTTTTCCTGACGTTTAAATTAATTTTGATGTAAATAAATTATATTTCTGACTGAAGGCTCGTTTCGCCTGTGCTATTCGGCATTTTATATCGCTCTTTCTTCGTCTAGTAATTCTACTTCCCAAATAATAAAATTCTTCTACCTTCATAATCTTTTCTCTTCCTATTTTTACATTCAGTGGTCTATCTTCGTTATTTCTACAACATTTCAATACTTTCGTTTTGTTCTTGTTTATTTTCACACGGTAGTTTTTGCGTAGGACTTCATCCATGCCGTTCATTATTTCTTCTAAATCCTTTTTACTCTCAGCTAGAATTACTATATCATCAGCAAATCGTAGCATCTTTATCTTTTCATCTTCTACTGTTACTCCGGACCTAAATTGTTACTTAACATCATTAACTGCTATTTCTATGTAAAGATTAAAAAGTAACGGGAATAGAGAACATCCTTGTCCTTTTATTACGGCTTCTTTCTTATGTTTTTCAATTATTACTGTTGCTGTTTGATTAAGCTGCGATAAACTACACGAATACAGATTTTTCAAAAAATAAAAGCCCTATTTTACAAGACGCCGGGATATCGCCGGGCGATATCCCGGCGTCTAAACACCAATTTCACATGTGTGCAAAGGTCTTTCGTGAAACGCATGACGTTTTTTAGCGCTCCATATTCAGCAGTTTTGGCTGTTAATGTAGCCATCCGAGTAAACTGTGCTTTATTGCTGAAATAAACACGAACCCAAAATTTCAATACCGTTGTCATCAACAAGACAACGAAACCGACGACAATACTGTAAACGTTTTCCGTGGTCTATGTCTTTCAGTTCTTGAACGGCACCGATGCAATAACCATGTGATTGAAATTTTTTAGTAACCCTGAAAGTAGATAGTGAAAGCCAGCCGAGCTTTCTGAGCGATTTTCTGGGTGAGCGATTCAAACGTTCTTTCACATCCTTCAGAACTTCTACAGTTAACAGTGACAGTCGACCTGTGCTTTTCCGATCACGTACACTCCCGGTCTCAAGAAATTTATTAATAAAGCGATATTTTCGACTTATAAGAAACTGAAGAATTGTGAAATTTTATCCAAAACTCGTCTTTCACTCGTTCGTACGTGCAATGAGTCTCAATAATAAACACACTTTCGTCCTTGAAAAACGACATAGTTAACAGAATGGAGACGAATTTATACTGATATAGCACTAGTGCATAAAAGGACATTTCAGCTGTTACAAGCTGCTAACCTTGAGTATAGTGTTGCCAACTGATATGTAATGAGAAATAAAATTTACCTATGTGTGTCGTCTACCTTCTTAATCTTCGGGTTGAGACCTTATTGAAACATCCGTGTACTATTTATTTTATAGCGTGTATGCATCTGTGTATATGCGTGCGTTTGTATGTATATACATGTAGGAGGTTATATGGGTATGCGTATGTGATAAATATAAAGTTAAATTAAATATATTTAATAGTTGAGTCGTCGAATTCTATAACATATATTGTAGGCTTATGGTACTGAAAGCTAATCTTTTTAAAAAATTGTAATAATGTCATAAAAATAATAACATCTAGCAAACTCGAGTTTCCAGGACGTACGAGAGGTGGATCAAACAATACGTTACGCCCTTGCCGTGTTCTTAAACTGAACGGAATATATTAATGTCTTGTGGTGGCAGCACTGGTTGTGTTCTTGTCTTTACGCTCCCTCAGCAGCAATTCTGTACGACATTCAGTACGTGTACAGTGTCGTCAATATGGCGTGTCCTCTAGAGGTTTCGTCCACCATAGAAGTGTGTTCAGTAGTCCGATTTTTGTGGGCAAAAAATGTAATTGTTGTGAAATTCATCGCCAAATTGTTGAGGTATACGGTGAATACAATATCAAGCCCTATGATCACAGCATGGTGCTAAATGTTCAGAAACGGAAGAACAAATGTGAGTGACGAATTGCGTACTGGACGTCTTTCAACTGAAAACACGACGAGTAACTCGGAACGCGAGAAAGAAATAATCTTGAGTAATCGACGCATTAAAATTAGAGAGATTGCAAGCAAACTTTAAATCAGTTATGGTAGTGTGTTTACGATTATTCACAACCAGCTTAGTTACCGTAACATGTGTGCACGATGGGTGCTACATCTGTTGACCGACAACCACAAACATCAACGTTTTGCGTCTGTTCTTTCTTCTCTTCTACGTTATTCCAGTACTAGTCCACAGTTTTTGAAAAAAATAATCACAGAGAATGACAGCTGGGTTCTTTATTACACTCCTGAGACAAAACGAGACAAAACCATTTTTGTGTCACATAAATGGTGACACAAAAATTCGCCGCGGCCAAAAAAAAGTAAAAACATCCCCACATGTTCGAAAGGTTATGCTGACAGTCTTATTCGATTCTAGGAGAGTCGTTTATAGTGAATTTATGCCCTGAGGAACAGTATTATTCAAGTATTATTCAACAGTATTATTCAATGCTGAATAATACTGTGAGACTTTACAAAAAACTGCGTTAAGCCATTACAGATCGAAGACCCCGAAGATTGAGTAATGGGGTTGTTTTTCTTCACAACAATGCTACTCCTCATTCAGCTGATGTGACAAAGGAGTTACTAAAAAAATTCATATAGGAAGTGTGGTCTCATCCCCCTTACAGTCCTGACCTAGTACCCTGCAACTACCACCTTTGGTCCTCTCAAGCGAGACATGGGAGGGGAGCGTTTCTTTAGTGATGATGAAATGAAGGAAGCGGTCCTTAAATGGTTGAAGGAAATTGGACGAAATTTTTATGACAGTGGAATTGAAAAACTTGTCACGAGGTATGAAAAGTGTTTAGAAAAATTTGGTGATTATGTCAAAAATAGAAAAAAAATGTAGTTTTCTGTTCAATAAAAAAAAAAATTGTCTTATAAATACGTGTTTGTTTCATAGAAAGGGTGCAACTTTCTTTCTGATCGTCCCTCGTAACATATAAGGTATACGCGTGAGGATGTAACGGTTATACATCTGCAGTACTTAATTCGGCAAACTAGGCAATTGTGTTTGTGTTTGCAGGTGGCGATTTGTTATAATGGTGACACAATTCTTATAGTGAAACACGAAAAACCCAACGGGTTGATCTAGTGGTGAACTCGTCATCACAAATCAGCAGATTCCGAAGTCGAGAGTTCTAAGGTTCAAATCCTAGTAAAGGCAGTTACTTTTATACGGATTTGAATACTAGGTCGTGGATATTAGTGTTCTTCGGTGGATGGGTATCAATTAACCACACATCTCAGGAATGGTCGATCTGAGACAGTAAAAGACTTGATTTACATTCCTATACATCATCGTCACTCATCCTCTAAAATAATACCTTACGGTAGTTCCGGAGGCTAAATAGAAAAAGAAAAGGAAAGTAAAACATTAAAAACACGTGTACACGATATGCACGGACATGAGATAAATATTGAACAGTACGTAATAAAATGTCAACTGATCTGAGTAGAGGAAGGAAAAAGGAACATATATTTTATTTCGTGATTCATCGGCTTATCAGGAAGCATTTGTAATCTATCTAATAAACTTTTTTTTAACTTTTATTTCTAATATTTTTTCTGTATTTACAACCCTATGCGAGTTTTAAAATTGTTCTTTTTTTAATAATTTTTTTTATTACATTCGCTTGAAGATTGTGCAAGGGAATACAGAATGCACATTTTATAACTTACGAATAATTTTATATCTGAGTATAAAATTACGTAATTTGTTTGTGTAGGATAAGAGTATACACTTTGCATTACTCTTTATTACTCATCCTACACGGAATTCGGCATTTTGGGATGAATTAAGCACTTAGTAGGCACACTTGCCTTACTTACATATTTCGTTTTAATTTTTTTGACGTACTTGTTTAAAGTCACTAAGCTTTTTTAAAATTTCTAATTTTTGGTAACGAGGTGAATTAAAAAGGTAAGTAAAATTACGTGTGCGAATAGAAGTATAGATTTGTTTTATATATTAAAATTCTACCTGATAAGATTATTATTAACTAATGATAACAAAAGATATAATTCTTTTATTAAACATGGCCTGTTGGTATGATTATATAATAAATAATTAAAATATAAAACTCATTTACCAGTAATTTTTTAATGCGTCCTAACGCTTTCGGAAACGAATTTAATCTTCAGGAAATTAATTTTTTCTTTTTAATAAACTAAAACTTTGTCATCATTAAAAGAATTGTTATGTAAAGTGTGTAAAATATATAAAGGTGGTTGTCATGTGTATTAAAATTACGTCGAATTAACGTCCTGTCATAATGCATGTCTCTACCGTTATCAATATATGATAACGGTGGAGACACAGGACGTTAATTTGACGCAATTTTAACATATGACGACTACCTTTATATATTTTACACACTTTGCATAACAATTCTACTCATGATGACCAAGTTTTAGTTTATTAAAAAGAAACAAAATTAAGTTCCTGAAGATGGAATTCGTTACCGAAAGCGATAGGACGCATTAAAAAATTGTTGGTAAGTGGGTTTTATATTTTAATTATTTATAGCAAAAGATGGCAAATAAAAACCCAAACTGGAAAAAAAACAATTATACAACTCATGATTTGGAATTTAAAAAAAAAACAATAATGTTGAACTCGAAATTTTGAAACAGGAAAAGTAAGATTACAAGTATTTCACTTTTCCGCAATTTAACCCCAGTACGGTAATATTATTATAATTTATATCCGAGAATTATTTACTTAAACTGACCAAGATAATTTTCCTCCCTGACAGTGCCCAAAAAAATAAATAACAAATTTGTTATTTATGGTGGGTAGGAAAAGTTCCAGTAATTTTTGAAATGCCTTTTCCTCATTCTTAAATTCGCTTTTACGTGGGATACGATTGGAGGTTAGTGTCTCCGATTCTGGAATTCCTCATAATGCTAAATTTTGTTTTGTCCCACAATATAATGAACTAAAAACATATTAATAAAATCAGTAGATTAGCAATCGGATGTTTTTACTGAGTGTCAAATTCCGCATATTTTATTAGGGTATTAGGCTTAATTGCATCTGCAGATTAGGGTGTGTTTCTCAACTGATCGATCATTAATGTTATCACAGCTATACGAAAGCTATATACACATATAATTTTTATAAAATTTAATCCATATATATATATATATTCTACTTTTCGACGAGGGGAAAGGGTTCTAGACACCTTTGAAACATATGTAAATTTAAAAGTAATCCTGGAGTCGTTTTTGCTTAGGTAGAGACTTTTTCAAATGAAGTAGTCACTTTTTTGATTATTCGAGGGACGCAATTTTTTTTAACAATGAGAAATGGTAATATGCAATGTGACATGATGTCAAAAAACAAACACGATGCTTCAAAAATGTAGTGCTGAAAAAGTTGGAAGTACCGGTCTAAATAAAAGACTTTCTAAGTTCATTTTCAAAATATTTATAATTCAATTTGAGAAAAAAATAAAAATAGCGGTTATTGTTTACAAAAAAATTTTTTTAATAAATTTAGTATCCCGGCAGTGTATCAATAGGTTTTTTGGATGCGTTTTTTTACTATAAATCAAAAAATAATTATTTTGATTATACGGCCGATCTGAGCCAGTATTTGATTAACTAAGTCGGTTGAGATTGACTAACGTCAACGCGGCGTGCCTCCGACGACCTCTGCTTTAGATACCAGAGTCTTGGCCACAGGGCCATGTTCTGTAATGGCGCAGATAGAAGTGGCCATTGTTTTACGTGTGGTAAGGCCAGCCATATACGTAAAGATGGTAAGCAGAAGCCTCGATGTACATCCTGCAAGTTGTACGGTCAAGCGCCCGGAGGTCGAAGATGCGAGACTGGTCCATCTGCGTCAGGAGTTGTATCTTCACAGTAACGTCGTAGTGTGCTTGACGAACAGCTCCACCCGCGAGGGATGGGAGGCTTCGGTATTCCACCTTTAATGATCGGATAGGGACTTCTTTGAGAACCATTGGGGGAATGTAAGACTTTAGTCCCGGTTGGTGTTCCCCATTAGAGGCGAGGCGTAAAGACCGGAGTCCCGGTGAGGAAATGCCTTCTGGGAACACCTCATTTGAGGCATGGCGTGCAAAAAGACCGAGTCCCGGCTACCTGAGCGGGGTCTTGCGTCCTTCCTAGGTAGTTTGAGGCGAAAGCCCCCACGGAGTTGAGTTTATGCTTAATTGCAGGTCCGGTCCGGGGAGCGGGGAAACTACAGATATATATTGTACACAGAATAAGAAAAAAAAATTCTGGTAATAGTATAAATGATAACAAATATGACCAATCAGATGTGGTGTAATGATGAAGGAAACAGATTCATATGTAACTAAACGTATTTAGTTATTTTAAATTTAACATAAGTCTCAAATCCGCTTAATTTGGTCGTTAGGGTTAAATTACAGCGTTATAACTAGATTACTCGGCCAAAGAATAGATAAGACTGAAATCCACCAATCTCCGTGGTGGAATGGTGGCGTCTCGGGTCTTTCATCAGAAGATCCCAGTGGAATATGGCATTTTTCATATGCTACAAATTTCCATTTCCACAAATTTTCCATATATACCCATGAACAAGATTTAAGTTTCTATGGTGAATTAATTCATCAAAAAAAAAGTAAATAAATAAAATAAAATACTGATGTTTAATAAATTGTTTTTATATTATAACTTCTAAATTATTACTGAACTATATTCTTTTATAATTGAACTTAAATAGGACTTCTATAAAGCAATATAATTTCAAATAAAATAAACCAAAATGAACAAGGTAAAAACAGATATTTCAACATTAATTAAATTTTATTACAAAAATTTATTCATAAAATAAAATTTCTTTATTAGTGTTGTACAATTTTTATACTTCAAGTTAATTTTTCACCTCGTTTAAATTAAGATTAAAAAATAAAGAAAAATATTCATAAATGTTCATTAATATTTATTGCATATTTTACTAAATAAATCGGTAAATTTGTGAATATAATATTTCAGGATTGAAAATAAAAACCAAACATTAATATAAAATTAGAATAACTTTTAAAAATATTCAACGTAAAAAAAAAATCCGTAGAATGCTACTTTTCCAAGTGTTGTAATATATATGTAAATGAAAGAAAGTACTGCTCTAGGCGAAGAAAAAACCTTTTAATTTTTTAACTTCTAAGTTTTCTTATAAAAAAATACAAAAAAATCATAAAAATAAAATTATGAAAAATATTATACAAATTTTTTAATCAATTTACATGATATATATAGCTCATGTATTAAGAAAATTATTCTATTTGTTACTTTCCCGTCTAAATAGCGCTATAGCAGAGCTGTAGCTCTAGAAGGAAAAGTATTGTAATCGGTCCAGTTTATGCATAAACTGTTTTTACCGGAACTCTGACGTTTCGACATCTAAGGAACCCAAACCGGATGAAAATTTTCCGGATGTTAATATTCGTATGTATGTGTGTATGTTCGGTGTTGGCCTGTAAATCACCTTACATCTCCGGAACTGTAGGACCGATTTTGACCAAACTTGCTCAGATTACTTCTATACAGAGTGTTCCGGAACGTATTAGCCAAACTTCAGGAACTGATTCAGGACACAAAAATGAGCAATAAGTCCTACTTTGCTTTATTTTCCTTCAGGTCACCATTTCGTGATTTTCAAAAAAATAAAATATTTCTCAGAAACGGGTAAACCTACTTTAATTAAATTTGGAAAAACTAAGACTAGTATCTTGTTCTTCAAAATAAAAAATTTTGAAAACATCATCGCCAAAAATTTTTAAATGGCGGCTATATTAATTTTTTTATCTTCAATATCGTTGTAATTATTTGTTTGATCAAACTGTTACTTTTACAAAATTTATTTAGCATTTAATTTTGAACAAAATGACACCTTATTTCTAAAAATCGCTTGACAAACAATTGAGTTATTGCAGACAATTAACTCGGCAGTACGCTTGCGCACCGTAATACAAGGTGATAATTTTTATTAATTTACTATTATTAATAATTTTTATTACAGTTAGTGGAGGAAATTAAAGCAGGCAAAAAATTATCAGCTTGTATTACGATGCGTTTGCATATGGCGTCCAGAAGGAAAAAAAAACAAAATATGACAGGTCGATATGAACTTTTTTTGCACATTTTGGCTCATAAATCAGTTTCTAAAGTTCGGCTAATACGTCCCGGAACAATCCGTAAGCGGGGGATTGATGGCATTAAATTTTCAATTTAAAAGGTCAAGGGGGTGTATTTGGAGATTTCACTTAATCAAGGTCATATTTTTTAGGCATATTTGTTAATTATTAAAGAGTAAAAATATTTGAAAAAAAGATTATTGCAAAATCAAACCCCTACCAAAAAAATTCTCTAAACTTTGAAGCTTTGATGTGATCGCTATGATGGTCGTTTTTCATTGTGGTTTCTTCTATTGTCGTCTAATTACCCGAATTAATTATTAAATCGGGAGCCCCAAACCCCACCAAGCGGACGGTCCCGACCAAAAGTAATACATTTAAAAAAATTTTCTTCTTCCCTTTTTATTGTTATCAGAACTACTTTAGTAAAAGATTTTTTATAAAATTGAACTTTGACTCCCACTTTGGGGTTCGCGCAAAAAATAAACATGGTCGTGTGAGGTATCAATTTATACATTTTCAAGAGTGTTGAAAACGATTTCGATATTTGTAGTTGTTGAAATAGAAGTTATTTTTTAGTAATACCAGATTTGTAATCTGCGGTTTTAACCTTAAGCCAATATTATTATCTTGTAATTATAACATGGGATTTTTCCAACGTCATTAATATATTAATTATATTTTATTTATAAATAGTCGCGGGACGGGAAAGTTCTATAACTGTGTTGTCGGCTTTTTTATAAATCCAATAAGAATCTGAAGGAGGGTATTGGGTGCTATATCTCGAAGATTCGAAGGGGTTGAACTTATAGTACAGGTAACATTTATCGCCTATTTTGTACAACACCCTGGAAAGTAGTATTATAAAATATACCATTTGGTATGAATATTTTTTGGAAAAAAACAAACGCCTAAAAAAAATCAAAATTTGTGTTGAAATATTATTATTTATTTATTATTTTATTTTTTTAATAACAATATTACCAAAAACAGGTTTTAACTTAACTACTTTTACAAAGAATTGTTTTCATTCTAAGTAAGGTGGATTGTGTAAAAATAATATTTTATTTTATTAGAAGGGAGACGTTAAATTTGTTAAATTTTACATTTTATCTAAATACCAAGAATATTCAATAACATCAATGCCTGTAATATTTATATTTTAATTATTAGCTGTAATAGCTAACTAAAATACAGCACCAAACTTACATTTATTGATTTGAGGTAAGTTATATTTTCTCAATATTATTAAATAAATTTATGTTAAAGAAATATAATTTACAAAAAAGTATATCTTTATATATATATATATATATATATAGTCTCCAACAAGTTAATAGATGAAGACTAGTAATATAAATTCACATAAGTATTTTACAAATTTATACGCACTGAATATTGTTGTTTTCAATCGACTAATATTTAATTAACAATAAAGTAAAATCATAAGATTTACTGCTTTGTGCGTCATACCGACAACTCAGAAGTTCAATTACTGAGAATAGATACATACCCCACCATACATACATATATGTAATATAACACTGCAAAAATATAATTTATGAAGCAGTGATATAGGTTCAGAAATTCAATAAAGAATAGAGGAACAGTTTATCAGTGTCGTAAATGGAGGCATTTCAATAGTAGAAAGAGAAAAGGAAGGGTATGTCCTTCCCGACAAATCGTCATTCCTTAGCGACTATGAGTGTATAGAAAAGATGGAAAGAGTTGGAGGGACGAGGTTGCATGACTCACCATTTTCACCCCTAAAGAAGTTCCTTGCCCCACCATCTTCAACTTTACCCTTAGTACTCTCTCTTATTCCACTTCAATAAATGTGTACAAATATTTTATTATTTATGAAACTCAATACGACACCACTTTTTCCACCACGTACTTAAAGAAAATTCATATTTGATAGGAAACAACTTTCTTTAGTACCGATATAATCGAACTCAAGAATTATCTTAAAAAATTTTTATGAAATATTTCATATATGATTTATTATATTTAAAAGGAAAAACGTTAAAATAGGAATTTTTGAATTAGGATTAATAAAAAAAGGAATCAAATATCATATTTTGTCAATCGTGAAAGAAAAATGAGAAAAATACAGAAAAGATTTCTTTCATCGTAAGTAAACGGAAAATTATTTTCCGTGTAATTCTAATGTGTGTGTGTGTGTGTGTGTGTGTGTGTGTGTGTGTGTGTGTGTGTGTGTGTGTGTGTGTGTGTGTGTGTGTGTGTGTGTGTGTGTGTGTGTGTGTGTGTGTGTGTGTGTGTGTGTGTGTGTGTGTGTGTGTGTGTGTGTGTGTGTGTGTGTGTGTGTGTGTGTGTGTGTGTGTGTGTGTGTGTGTGTGTGTGTGTGTGTGTGTGTGTGTGTGTGTGTGTGTGTGTGTGTGTGTGTGTACAGATTGAGTCAAAAGTGTGGAAATCTCTCAACAACTTTAAAACCGTTCCAGATAGAATACTGTAACTTCAGGAAAAGGTAATATATTAAAAGCTAATATAAATTTAAAATTAATTATAAGGTATCATAAACTAAGGAATAAACAACTGGTAGTGACTTTTATTGATTTCAAGAAAGCATATGATTGTGTACATCGAGAATCCCTGCTAAAAATCCTGAGAAATTTAGGGCTTCACCCAAAACCAGTCAAAATCATCGGACTAACACTAACGGATACCAAATCCAAGGTTAAATTCAGGGGGGAAATATCTGATCCATTCGACATCAAAACAGGACTGAGACAAGGAGATGGACTGTCACCGCTTTTATTCAACTGTACCCTTGAATTTATAATACGGGATTGGAAAATATTAAATAAAGACAACGTTAAAATAGGAAAAGGTATCTCAGTAAATTGCCTACGCTTTGCGGACGATTTAGCTCTACTCTCCCATTTAGCTCTATTTAGAAGAGGCCAGATACCAACGGTCAACATTGGAAGAGATTGCAGGGAAAATTGGTCTAAAAATTTCATACGAAAAAACCAAAATTATGGTGAGACACCCACTACGCATAAGCAAAGTAAAAATAAGCAATAACGACATAGAACTAGTAGAAAACTTTAAATATTTGGGGGAAAACATCACAGACAACCTCCAAGAAAATCCAAACTGGAATGAAAGAATAAATAAACTCATCAAAGCCACAATAAAATCACAAAACATCTATAACAAAAAATGCATGTCCATAAACACAAATATAAGACATTATAACTCAGTTATCCGACCAGAAATACTTTACGGATGCGAAACAATATTTGGACCGTACCAGACAAGGTTTACCGACAAACTGGAAAAGATTGAAAGACAGATTCTACGACGATGCATCGGGAAAAACATTAAAAAAGACGGGATTTGGAAAATTATTACAAACGAAGAGATTTACAAAACGATCACCCCGATAACTAATAAATTTAGAAAGAAGAGAATTTCATTTCTAGGACATATTTTCAGAATGGAAGAGACCAGACTTATCAGACGGATAATCAAACTTTTCTGGAACAAGAAAAGCAGACCGAACTGGTTATACGAAGTACAGAAAGGCATGGAGGAATTAGACATAACCCGTGAAAACCTAAAAAGGAAAACCGGAAACTATGAGAAATTAAAAAATAAAGAAACAAGATTCCTATCAAAACCCAAGAATTTCAAACCCTTCTTGTGGGGTGATTAAATGGTTTTAACACAAATGTTTTAAATCGTAATACTCTTTATGTAATAAACATAATTTTAAAAGTCTCTTTAAGACAAGAAAAGTGATATAAATACTATTACTACTAGTAAATGTTTCATTACTACATTGTAAGTTTCTTACGAGAATTTATTGTGATCGGTTGACTGATTGATCCTGTCTACCTTTACCACATCTGAAAATCACTTTTGTTAGTTACATCTTTTTTACCTCTTCTGTAATTGTTTTTTTACTGAATTAATTTTTTTTGTGCTACCTGCGAACTATCAATACGTCACTCAGTGAACAGACGAAAGTCACATTTTTAACGATGAAGGGATTTTCGGTGATAAAGAGTTAGTGTAGTGAAGTTTGTGAGTTATTCAATGCAACATTTAATAATCGTTAACCTATTTCAAAAGGCACAGAGTCAAAACCCATCAAACTATTTGAAAAAACACGAAGTATTAATAATAGGGGAAAACCAGGGAGGCCTAAATCTGAAACAAATAATAACAAATTGTTGAGATTATGCGCGAAATTATTGAGAACCCTCATTTCTCGACTCGAACATCAGCACAAGAACATATTAGCCAAAGTTCAACGATTTGAAAAACAGAAAATTTCAAATCCTTCAATATTCGTCCGGTGCAAGAACTTAATGAAGATGACTACGATCAAAGACGTGAGTTCTCCAAAATTATGGTGAATAATATTTGTACAGATCCTAATTTATTAAACAACATTTTTTAGTGATGAGGCTACGTATTTTTAAATCACAATGTAAATCACCATAATTGTCGATAATAGACTGATATTACTCCACATTGGTATTATTTTGGGTACTATATATCAGAGTGTCCTTTAAAGGCGAGACCATACTCTAGGAAGTGATTCTACTTAACATGCTGTAGAATAAATATCCAGTGAACGTAGGTCCGAAAAAGCATAATTTTCTGTCTGTCCGCCATTTTATGGTTTTTAAGAAAAAAACTATTTTTCAAGAACGGTTGGAGATAACGCAATAAAATTTTGTATTATATTTTAAACTATTTTTTTAGTAGGAAAAAAAAATAATGATACTCTTCGTTGACAAAATGGCGGACGTTTCAATTT